>NW_015507614.1:571-31107 GCF_001515645.1 Sinocyclocheilus grahami
TAAACATGAGAGTAGCAGATATATTGAAAAAAAAAAAAAACATTTTATTGGTCTATGTCAGTGCCCCTTTTCCTAACCTTCCTTTTGTTGGAGAAATGATCCAACTGAATGGCCCAACGTGAAATACCCCGACATCTGCAACTATTTGATCGAATCACCAGGTAACAGCATCATTTAATCTACCTAACAAAGGATAGCTTAGATAGTATAGCTTCAACCCTTAACTTATGTAATAATAATCACAGCACATAGCCTCAGCTTTATGAAAGTTAGAAAGAAGCAGGGGTGCAGACGATTACTAAAATGATGGGACAAGTTAGCTATTATAAAGCTTATATTAGCTATGCTTGTTAGCAAGCTGTAGCTTGGGCCAATTGGTATTCGTCCATGTTGATATTTACTAGCCTATATGGTATGAACTATTTGATCAAATTTTGATATTTACAAGTATTTGTTTCTAATCACCTGGTAGGATCATCATTTAAACAAACAAAGATCAAAACCAGGCCTTGCATTGGTTAGTTAGCTTAGCCTCTAACTTATTTATTAATAATCAAGAGACATAACCGTAGCTTTATGAAAGTAACATCCCCATTAAAAGATCTACTAAAAGTTTGGCATGAGAAGAATATCGAGTTAATTTGTCTTACCTTTTGTAAGGAATTTATACTAAGGTGACCAGACGTGCCACTGCCCGGGGACACATTATCACATTACTTATCATTTCAAGGTTAACAGAAAACGCATGTTTCAAGGTTACAATTTAAAAACATCCTTTAATCAGCCAGAGGTGACTGAGACTCACTGGGGAAGACCATCTTCTAGCAACAAAATAATGTCCATATGACAGTAGTTCATAATACAAATCATGTGTTCAGTGCTGTCAGTTGAAGGCTATCTTCATGGCAAAAACTGAGTTACAATAAAACAAGAGTTACATAAACACAAAATAAAAACCAGGCAAACAATAATTAAGCAGTTAAAATGTTTTAAATTGCATGATAAAAATTTCTTACTAAACAAGTCTCTAGTCAAGTGTTCAGTTAAACACTATCCTTCAACATTATTAAAGGTAAGTTCAACAACACATTACATACATTTTGTATTGTTACAATGTTGGTAACATATGTAAAAGAACAATGTTTTTTCTTTCTCAGAGATACCCAGTTTATTTGTCAGCAAAACTGATGCAAAACACAGCATTTTTTTCTTCTAATTTTGATGCTGCAAAAAGTGTCTTTTTGTCAAAACTCGTCATTTCATTTTGCATCATCCTGCGGAGTGTTGCCTAGAGTAAATATGGTTCATTTATAGATATTAGAGACGTTGCAATAATACAAAGCGGGATGAAAATCATCAAACTTACCCTTATAGGCAATATAAGGATAATATTTGTCAGTTTTGTGCGTCCATGTACAGTTGCCAACATCTGAAGTCTTTGTGAGTGTTGGCGTCATCTGAAGTCTTCACAAGTGAGGCTGGATCCAATCTGAAAGTTTAGCATTGCTGCTGTTCATATTATTTCAGACAAAAGATTATTTATTTCATCACATATAACTGGAGTACAAGGTTATCGGGTGTGTTGTGTGAATACTTGGCTAAAAATATGTATTTTCATGTAATTTAAACTAAAAGAGTGTGTCTGAGCCCCAAACATTACCAAGAAGGCCATTTCAAATTAAAATACCAAAAAGCTCTACTTCCTTTAGTGGACTTTGATAAATCCTTGGTATTATCAATAGTCCAGAATTTTATGACCTCATTACAGGCAAAGCCCCATAAGCTGCTGCTGACCCAATTTGTGTTTATTTTGCTATATGTATCTGGTTTAATCACAAGGTGGTGTAATACGTGCACATCCAAAACCTTAGGCAGGTGCTCAATCACATGAAACACTTCACCTATCAATAAACAAAAATCGGCACACTGCCATTAATACTCTCAAAAATCTATTTATTGATGAAGTGTTTCATGTGATCCCTTAGTAAATGCATTATTTGTCCTCATTATTTGGGGAACAGGCAGTCTCTTTAGAATGGACTACACATGCCACATAAGAAAATCATAACTCAGTGCTTCCCACACATAGACTTTACTTGGGCGGGCCGCCCAAGTATATATGGAGAAAATATTTTGCTTTTGGTCTCGTTCTGTATCGCGTATCTTGTCAGTGTCTGCGCTTGCTTGGCCATTTGTTGTGGAGAAAATAAGGAAAGCGTGTTCAGCTGAATTAATGTAGTATTTTGTTAGAAGGGTATAAAAAAAGCTTAGTTTACCGTGGCATCGGTCACGTGACGGCCTCCTCGTGTGAAGACCGAAGAGTGTAAAGACCATCGACTCTACCGTGCAACTCCACCGGGCAGGACACCGGCAAAAGATAAGTATCGCTTTTTATTTATCCTCTTTCCTATTACTCGTTTCGCTTCTGTTTCAGTTTTTATAACCATTTCTTACTATGTGTCAGTAAGTTGTTGTTTTGTAGCACGTGTGTTTGGCAGTGTTATTTTTTAGGATTACTGATAAACTACTGTCGTTTGATTTGTATTTATTTATTTTAATTTTAGTTAAATTATGTCTGAATTTATTATGTCTGTATAGGTCTTTTATTAAGTTTTTAGTTTTATTTAATTTGAGTTATTTTAATACTTCAACAAACTCAATGGAAATGAAATAATATATACAGTATATTGAATTTATAAATGTGTATATATATATGTGTGTGTGGTTGTACATACACATATGTAGTTGTTTTTTTGGTGTTTGGCTTAGTGTTATGTTAGAATCATTATTATACTCATACCTTTTGTTCTTTAATATTTTTAATTGTTTTTAGCTTTATTTTTTGTTTTTCATTTAAATGTTAAGTTTTGAAACTTTGTTGTATGCGTTTGTCATTTTTATTTAATTTATTTATTTTTAAAATGTGTACAAGTCGTATTTATAAAGTTTTAGCTGTTAGTTTTGGATCTGTTTTTAGTTGTTTTAATACTGCAACTGATTGCTTCTGTTGTCCTCATTTGTAAGTCGCTTTGGATAAAAGCGTCTGATAAATGACTAAATAAATAAATAAATAAATAGTAAACTGTTGTAGTTTCTGGTTGGGATGCTTCCCCACTGGAAGAAAAGACTAAGAACATTATTTGACACATATTCAATATATAGATTTTACTAGTATCAGTACAATCTGTGTCCCATTCACTGAGAGAGACACTATATGACAAAGTAAGGAGAACTCTACCATTTAAATGCTGTAATTTTGCATAATTTACAATGCATATAATAATGCATAATATTAGTATGTAATTAAATATAATAGTAGTCTATGTAATTAAAATGAATTTCAATAAATTAAAATATTGTTAAAAATCACACATTATTTGTCACATGTAGTAGACCATTTTTGTGCCGTGGGTAATAGGAGGACTTTCCACCCAGCTACCACCGCAAGTATATTTCAAACCTGTGGGAAGCACTGTAACTATAATTTACACTACCGTTCAAAAGTTTGGGGTCAGTAAGTTTTTAAGTGAGTTTTTACGTCTTTGAAAGAAGTCTCTTCTGCTCACCAAGGCTGCATTTATTTGATCAAAATGAAGTAAAACAATAATATTGTGAAATATTATTACAATTTAACACAACAGTTTTCTATGTGAATATATTGTAAAATGTAATGTATTCCTTTGATCCAAGCTGAATTTTCATTTCTTCAGTGTCACATGATCTTCAGAAATCATTCTATTATGCTGATTTGCTGCTCAAGAAACATTTATTATTATCAATGTCTTAGTATTTGAAACATCAAATATCAAAAGTTAGAGCAAACATTTCTGTTTTAAAACGTTTTATTCATCAAAGAATCCTGAAAAACTGAAGGAGCACAACTGTTTTCAACATTGATAATAATCAGAAATGTTTCTTCAGCAGCAAATCAGCATATTAGAATGATTTCTGGAGGATCATGTGACACTGAAGACTGGAGTAATGATGCTGAAAATACAGCTTTACCATCACAGGAATAAATTACTTCTCTAAATATATTCAAATAGAAAACAGTTATTTTAAATGGTATTAAATTGTATTAATTTCATACATTAAGCTGTGGTGGGCATAAGAGACCTTCAAAAACAAAAAATCATACCAACCCCAGACTTATGAAACAGTAGTGTATGTTTGAGATTTTACTTACCAAGCCCTATGGTTTATAGCATCTTGGAGATAGCTGTGGTGGGCATAAGAGACTTTCAAAAACATTAAAAAAATCATACCAACCCCAAACTTTTGAAACCGTAGAGTATGTTTGAGATTTTACTTACCAGTTCTATGGTTTATAGCACTTTGGAGATGTTGTCTGACAGGAGGTTCACTCCGACTCTGCTGGGGTGCAGCAGGCCATCAGCACTGAAGAATCTAAGAACAAAACAAGCTATTACTGTCACAGATCGGCCAGACTCAGTCACCTCCCAATCATCACAACGATCCCTCTCACCTGAGTTCTAAGCACCCGCACCTGTCACCAATCAAGCACCTCATTACCAGCCTGAATAAATCACACACCTCAGACACCCTCACTGTCCGGTCTCGTTTACACGTAGAGGACTCAATGACTTTGCGACTGATTACCTTTGAATACTTCTTGCATTACTTACCTCCTGTGTTCCTCCTAGTGTCTCCTCGTCTCCAAGTGGCTCCTGTATCTCCTAGTTCCCGGATCGCTGAGGTGTGTGCTTCCCCCGGATCCCTTCCAGCCTCAATCAAGCAAAAGACTCAGATTACTCCACTCTCCATATCCTCTGCACTCTCACGGACCTTTCCCTCACCCTCACTTCCTCCGGACTCAACACCAGTACTCACTGTGACCAAATAAACTGTTTTGTATAAAACTAACCTGTCGTGTCAGACGTCTTCCGTAACAATTACACAGAGCCAACACTATTTAGTCTGCAGTTCCAGGTTTATTAGACGGAAACAAGCTAAAGCAGAGGTACAATGCAGATAAAAGAGAGAATAATCTTATAACAATATACAGAACATAAAAAAAAATACTACTACTACTAATAATAATCTTAAGATAACAGAATCTATATTTTTAGATTTAGGTCGAGTGTCACTTATGTATATATATATATATATAAATTTTGACAAAGGAAATAACAGGTGCATGGGGATATGGGTAAAATATATTGTGAAAAAAATACATATTAATGTTAATGGTTTTTTTACTTTATTTAAAAAAAAAGTGTAATGAGATTGAACGTCTGAAATGACATCAATCAATAAATTAATAATAATAATAATTCATTAAACCTCAAGCATTACTGTTATGTTAGCCATACAAAGCGTACCGGGACCTCATTGCTTTCACAAATCACAAGGAAATCAAACCACAAACGAACCAAACTCACGTATGGTTCAATTTTGGGTCCTTTTAGGGGGGTCTGAGATCATTTGTTTGTTCACATATATGAGCTGAACCACTCAGAGAGTATTAGCAGGGCTCAAACAAACTAGGTGTGAAAACACCCTGATTGGCTGTAGCGGAGCGATGATGTCATGCGGGCAATGGGGAATGATTAGTCTGAGAACCAATAGCAGTCTTCTGTGAAAGCGAAACTGAGAGAGAAGAACAAAATGAACATAGAAAACAAATGTAGTCGTATATGCCACATACAATGTGTGGCCTACGTGTAAAAATATGACCAGCTATATACAGCAACTTGACTCATTATTAGTATTGTACCACTGAGCTTAAAAGGTTTTGTATTCTTGATTACATATGAGTATTTATGTGTGAGAACTACTGCATATATATATATATATATATATACATACATACATATACACACTGTGTATATGTCTGTGTGTGTGTGTGATTAATTGTATCTAAATTAAAAGTTGGTTACATAGTGTTTTTAATGTGTATATTTATTTTGTATTTATAATGCATACATGTATTTACATATATTTAAGAAAACTATATATATATATATATATATATATATATATATATATCAATTATTTGGTATGAAGTTTTTACGGTTACACCACATTGACATTTTTGCAATCATCCCCCAAATATTCACTCAAAATGAATTAAAACCAGAAATGTTTGACTTGGTCCTCAAAAAAGAGAATGTATGCAAGTAATTTGCAAATGTATTTAGAAATTTTAACCCTTTTAAATGTAATTAAACATATGGACACAAAAAATTAACATCACGTCATTGACCCTAATACAGATAGTGGCAAGTTTTCACAGAAAACAGCTTGAAACCTGGCTTGAAAATTCTGTCATCATTTACTCACCCTCATGTCACTCCAAATAAGACCTTCATTCATCTTTGAAAAATATATAAGATTATATTTTTAATACTCTCTCATCATTCTGTCCATTCATTGAAAGACATAATTGTAATCCATATTAGTTATATGATTCATATGGCATTTTCGGAAGCTCAGATGAGCTTTCAAGTTCAACGCCCTTGTTTTTGCTAACATTGACCATATAAAACAAACCAAACACACCAAGAAACTAATTCAGGTCTTCAGGATCGCTTGAAAATTAAAAGCAGGTGAGTTTGATTAGGGTTAGCGCTGAACTTTGCAGGACAGTCGATTGCCAGGAGCAGGAGTGGGCACCCCTGATATAAAATATGTTCCACATATGTAATTTGATCAATGTTTATGTAAACAGATGCCTAAAAGAAAATGCATTTTTGACTACTTATGAGTATATAAATTAATATGCATTAATTTTGTTTTTGTGTTAATATTACATTTTTGTAGCAATTTTACACTTTGACAGTTTTGTGAGGCTATATTTTATTTTTGGGTGCATCAGTTTTTGCCATTTAAATGACTAGGAAATTGTGTCCCAATCTACGTGAATTCACCCTACTCTTTGAAATCAACTATGATTTCAAAATGTTATTTTAAAACCTAAACATTTTATTTACAACATTTTTCATTAGCAATTATTCAGTGTTTTGTAATGTCATTGTAAAAAAAAATAATAATTATAAAAAATAATAATAATAATTCCAACATAGCTACTTAGTGACAGTAGCTTGTACTATAACTGCTTTTTTAGAAGGTAGCTTAAATGTAACTTTACCAGTAGCTTCCCCAACACTGGTGAGCAGTGTTCCCTTTCATGGGAACTTCGAACTGTGTCCTCTAGGGGTCGCTATGGGGAACGCCTCGTCGTGACCCGTGTCTGAAGCATACATTGAAAAAACACCAACTCGTTGGCCGGCGACAGCCATGACGTCACTACCGGTGCGACTATAGTATAAATAGGCGCCGGGAGAACACATCATTCTCTTCTTCGTCTTCATTGACTGTTCTGTTTGAAGCGTGCATTTCCAAGGAAAAAGTAAGAGCTATATCTATTCATTATGGCGAGCACTAGCAGAGCGTTTAGAAGGTGTGTGCCTCCGTGTCATCGCTATTTGACACACGATCTATGCGTTGTCTGTTTGGGCGAAGAGCACGCACGCGGTGTCCTCGAGGGGGCAATCTGCGTGCATTGCGAGTTTTTTCCAATGAAAAAACTCCGTTCTCGTTTGTCACGAGAGACAGCCGCTGGAGGATGATGTTATCGCTTTAACATCATCTGATCCAGGGGCCAGTGCTCTGCTGGGTTCAGCCCAGAAAGAGCAGGAAATGTATGAGGAGGGCGAAGAAGCTGAGGCTGAGCTTGCCACGGCGAGGCTTGACTTGCCATGGAAGCGGACTAAGGAAGTGACGTTGCGAGGTCGTCTCGATGAATGTTGTCTTTCTGGCCACAACACTCCAGCTCAGGTGAGCCTTCCTTTCCTTCCTGATCTCCATACTGAGATCGAGAAAGAATGGAAGAGGCCGTTTTCCTCACGCATCCATCGGTTTCAGCATATCAGTTATGCAAACATCGAGGCGATGCGCGAAAAAGGCTATGAGAGGATGCCCCCTGTAGAAGAGACGCTAGCCAGCTATCTCTCTATGGGTGAGACATCGTCTCTCAAAACTCCCTCCTTGCCATCCGTGCCCCTTCAGACTACATCATGCTTGAATGGCAGGGCATACGCAGCAGCAGGTCAGGCTGTTGCTTCGTTGCACACGATGGCGGTGCTCCAGGCATACCAGGCTGACCTGCTGAAAGACCTGGATAAAGGCGAGAGCCTTTCTCCTGATGAGATGGCTGAGTTGCGCTGCACCACGGATAAAAAATTTCCTGGACGTCCGGGCTGGGTTTACGCTTTCATGCTACTCTGACTGGTGTACCGTATTTGGGTCGCCCTGAGGGGCTTCCCAATCACCAGGATATCCCCTCTTGCTGAGGCATCGAGCGGGAGGTATAGGTGGCATTACGAGAACCTTCCTGTGTAAATGCTGTCTCGGGCAGTGCTCCCCTCACCTTTGAGGGTTGTATTTGAGCTTGCCTCTCCCGTTTGGCCCAGTACTTCCGGGTATCTGTAAACAGATGCTTGGAAAACTCTAAATCCAAATACTATGGTAAGTGCACACGTTAAGCTTTGCACACTTTCTACAAATCCACACAGCTGGTAAGTGTGCACGTTTATGCTTTGCCCACTTTTCTAAAATCCTGTATGGTAAGGGTTACACGTTATTGATCTCGTTCCCCTTCTCTGAGTTGGTTTAGACCCCGGTACCTTGGGCTCCACTCAACTAGTGTGTCTCTCACCATTGAGGGTTATTGTGAGTATGGTGTTTTCTTTCGAACGTTAATCCTCTCTGAATAGTTGGAATCCTCACTCCATGGGCTGTCCTCGTGGTAGTATTGAGCAGTGCTCCCCCTTTTATCAAAGGGTTACCTGGAATGAGCAACGCTATTCCTCTGAATTCGGAGTTCTTCTCTCACATGAGAAGTTTGAGTTCTCTGTTTCTCCAAAGCACCTGGAACCAGCACCATCAGGTGAATTAGGCCCTTCCTCTGCCTCCCTGACGCGCTGTGTTTGGCTAGCTTGTAGTACGCTTACCCTTCTGATTTTACAATCATGCTGCAGGTCGAGCCCCCTCTCGGGAGAGCTGGGTTTGTGCTCCCTCAACCTAGGTAAACTACTGCTAGCCGTTCCAGCATTGGAACATGCTGTAGGGCTTGTTTTGAGGCGGGAGGAGCTACAAGCAGAAAGTACTCTTGTTTTAATTTCATTTCGGGGAGAAATAGCTACGCTTAGTTTATCCAATTTAGTTTAAAAACATCTTTATAACACAAAAGATAGATTGGTTCTGTGCAAGTTGAGTGTAACTCAGTTCTTGTCGTGGCGCTGTAAAACAGAGTTCATCTGTTGCTATACGTGGAGTTTGAGCTCGAGCTTCTCTGCTTTCATTGCATCTCTCAGCAGGACGCACGCAAAACACAAAAGTCACGATCAAGACTGCCTGTGATAAGGTTGGACTATTAAATTTGCATTATTAATTTGTAAAAATTAGAGTTCTGATGGTAATTTAGTAAGATGATGCAGAGAAATAAAACGCTTGAAAACGAAACTGAAATTAAAAACATGGGGCAAAAATAGAAAAAAATTGTGTTTTAAATAGGCTTTGTTTGGAATAACAAAGCATCTTCTAAATACTGTAATATTTGTCCAAAGTATAACACTTGTCTTGTTTTTTTTTGTTGAGATTTACACACTCAAAACGCACACCCCCTCCCCCTCCTTTTTTTTTTACGCTCCAGCAGTGGCGCAGCAAGAATTGATTTTTGGCTGACTGCCAAAAATGGGTGGACAGATTTTTCCCATGCAGAGACAGACATTCCGTACATAAAACCGTGCCTCCATTTTCTATCAGCAGTGAATGACTGGAAGAGAACTAAACTCATATTAGACGACATTATCAAGTGCTTGCTATAACAGTATTAGTTTATGGTGAAGCAGACACGACGTCTGTGTGTGTGTGTGTGTGTGTGTGTGCACTCTGTTCAGGGGTGTAGCACCGAATCTTGGGCCCTAGTAAATTCCCTGGTGAAGAAACCACCAGCAGGGTGTTAAAAGTAACAGTGAAGCAGTGTTAGAGTTGATCATTAACTCTATCTATAGTTTATCATTAGCAGGTTTCCGCCTGCTTCTTGTTACACATACAGTGGGGCAAAAAAGTATTTAGTCAGCCACCAATTGTGCAAGTTCTCCCACTTAAAAAGATGAGAGAGGCCTGTAATTTTCATCATAGGTATACCTCAACTATGAGAGACAAAATGAGAAAAAAAAATCCAGAAAATCACACATACTGTGCTTTTACTAGCTAAGGAACTGGTGATGAGCTTATAAAATGTGTAAAGGTGTCAAATCAGAGGCAGGAATTCCTCTGTCATACACAAAAAGATATACTGCAAGTAGACGTGCTATTCTGATGCCTGTACCGAACTTTAATGGAAAACATTGTGATGAGAAAAAACAAAAATGTGTTAGCTGGAGTAAGTAGGGCCTATGGTGTGATGATATACTGTATAATTATTGGTCTGCGTCTTGCACTGGAGGAAGGCACATGCAAATGTGTTTGCCTGTGTGACGTCATAGATAACACAATATCCAAACCAACCTATTATATGTCATAAGATAAAGGAAATGCCATGAACCTCTGAATTTTATGTTTTGTTAAAGGAATAGTGAACCCAAAAATTAAAATTCTACTTGCATTATGTAACTATCAGATGTATGCAAATAAAACATGCATTCACTTATTTACTCAGTGTTTTCTTAAACCACAGAAAGAATGACAACGAAACGGTGCAAAAGCATGGATGAACCTCGTAGTATGGCGTAAGTGAATGTCATTTAGCATTTATTCATTTAGCTCAGAATAATTTTGTGTATAAACCGAAATGTGATTGTTCACTATATTGTTGATTATAAATAAACAAAAATTCTAGGTTTAAAAAAATCATTAGACTTGAAACACCCTTAGCGTCCATAAACAACCATGATTGTGCCACCGCAAATTGTTTGTCCTCCTCATAGGCAGGTTATTAAATACCTGTTTGATTTCAAAATGTGTTGATGCTAAATCAGTTCAATCAATCTTTTGCAGATTACATCATAATGCCGTACTAATTGATAAAGGTCCTCCAGCACTTTATCGTTTGAACACAGAAAGAAAATATATTGATGGGACTAATAAAAAGGTCAAACAGTGGACATATGGACGAAGAGACAGAAACAAGCAGGACAAAGTCATACTGATGGTGGGAGAAACCGGTGCTGGGAAAACAACCATCATCAACACCATGATCAACTACTTACTGGGAGTGAAGTTTAAAGATCAAGAGTTTTATCAAATCACAGAAGAACTAATCGTAAAGATCAATCACAATCCCAGACATCAGAGATCACGGTTTATGAAGTGTTTGTTGAAGAAAACCCAACATCTCTGACCATCATTGACACTCCAGGATACGGAAACACTGAAAAACACGAGGAAGGATACGAGAAAGACCGAGAGATTTCTGAGTATCTGATGAGATTATTTTCAGATGAGGATGGGATTCATTATATTGATGCAGTGTGTTTTGTGATGAAGGCGTCTCAGAATCGACTCTCTGAAAAAGAGTTTTACATCTTTCACTCAGTTCTGTCTCTGTTTGGTAGAGATATAGAGGAGAACATAGTGTTTCTACTCACATATTCAGATGCAGGACCTCCAACAGATGCTCTTAATGCCATTAAAACAGCAGAAATACCCTGCAGAAGAGATGAGAGAGAAAAACCTGTTCACTTCTTATTCAATAACCGACAGAAAGAGAAAAGAGATGAAGAGTATGAGCACACATACAGATCATCATGGGAAATGGGAGAGAGAAGCATGAATCGGTTCTTCACACTTCTGGATAGAATGAACAGAAAAAGTGTTCAGATGACATTAGATGTTCTGAAAGAGAGAAGACAACTTGAGGCCTGTGTCAACAGTCTGGTGGAACGAATCTCTGATAAAGAGTCAAAAACTGAAGAACTGAATCAGATTCAAGAAGCCCTCAGACAGAACAGAGACAAGATTACGAGATGTGAAAACTTTCAGTTTACAGTCAATAGAGTTTTCAAAGAAAAAGACTTAATTGAAAATGAATGGTGGTGGAACAGTAAGGCAACCTGCTGCTCTGTCTGTCAGGAAAACTGTCATGAATGGGGCTGCTTGTGGGCAAAAGATCACTCAGACTGCTGGGTCATGGAAAAAGAACGCTGCACTGTGTGTACAAGGAAGTGTCATTACAGCAAACATGTCAAAGAGAACAAAAAATATGTGACGAAGACAAAGACCGACACTATGACATTTGATAAGCTCAAACAGGAGTATGAAGGCACTGGTGAAAAGTCTAAAATCGGCTTCAACAAAAAAAAATATGAAAATAATAAAAAGGAGCATGAAAGTATTGAGAAAGAGTCTGAGGATAAAACTAAAATAGAAATAATACTGAACCACGAACTGGAGACGATTCAAAAAGAAAAGTCCATACTGCTGAATGAAGCTTACGTGATCATCATGAGACTCTCTGAGATCGCATTAAAATCAGACAACGCTTTCACTCTTCAACATCTGGATTTCTTGATTCCCAGACTGAAGGAGGAGGGAAAAGATGAATGGATGAAGAACCTGGAGGATCTGAGGAAAGCTGGAGAAGAGAGGAAGAACAAAGGGGCTTTAGAGTATCTGGCGGCTTTTGGCAGACGAAAATGGAAAAAAATGTTCAATCGTGATAAAAATGAATAAAATCTGAAAAGTCAAGATGCTGAAAAACAGATGCTGCTCCATTAGTGAAAACAATTCACTCAAAAAAGGGTTTAATGAGCATAGGAAATCCTTTATTTTATCTCTCAAAAAAACGTATATGATGTGAATCTGCAAACAGAATTCAAGACTGAACTGAACACGACAAAAAAACACCATGCAATAAAACTCACTAATCTGGAGATATTATCTCAAAGAAAAAAATATAACCAACGTATCTTCTCACCCATCAATAACCCCCCCTCTCCCTACTTTCCTCCTTTCACTTTGGCTCAAGACCTGAAAAGCTCATCAAGAATTGCTACATACCACACCTGATGTATCTTATCAGTCTATTGTTTTTTCTTTATCTTTTAATTTTTTATATTATTTTAATCACCTCAGTGTGATCCGTAAAAAGGTCTCAGTTTCACAGCAGTCATTTATATAATGTGATAGACTGAAAACAGGATAATTCTGTTCTCCTTTTTGGGTGGTGGATAGACCCAATCAACTTCTACAAATGTCTGGACAGTAAATGTTTACAGTTCTTTTGTTCTGATCTGGTGTATATTTCTAGTGTAACTAGAAAAGCTCCACATAGAGCTGTGTCAGTGTCTTGAGTCCTGCACTCAGAACACTCACAACTGCTGTGTTTCTTTACTGTCAGATATGCATCTTCAACTCCTAGATTTATCTTTGAGCAACTGTTATGAATTGATAATTTCTGAATTGACCTATATCTGTTTAATTGTGTAATTGGCATGATATATTTTACCTGACAAATAAAATGATCTACTTGTTTGATTATTTAAATCTCCTGAAGTCATTTATTTCTGGTAGATTAACCCCCGGTACACACTGCATGCCCTTGCGTAAAACAAACAAACAAACAATATATATATATATTTCCTAATATATGAATGATCAATATATTAAATGATTAAATGTTATATTAGAAAATTTACAGAATAATATATTGTGCAAATATACTACAATATATCGAATAATACATACGGAATTTGTTTTCTATATTGAAAAAAATTTATTAGTTCAACATATTTAGTTCTGTCAGGACCACTATCGTCAAAGATAACTTACAATTAGCATACATTTTAGGCTAATTGTTTACCCCCCAGGGTAAACAGAACAGAACCAACATTAATGATTAATTTAGCAGATATCATTAATGTTCTAAGTGATTATTTTATGTAACAACATAATTTAGTGGTCTGACTCAACGAGAATATCTAATGCCAAGTCCTGACTGGACGAGAGGAGGAGTTGGGGATGGAGGTGGGTGATTAGCTCCTGAGCAAGCGATAGCTGCTGAATAATAGGTGCGTTCGACTTCATGCAGCACTGCGCAGTTCAATCGGCAGCTGACTAGAAGCAGTGCATGCCGGTTAGAAATTTTGTCCGACCGGCGCAGATGCAGACACACGTCACTGTCACGTGTGGCATCAAAGTACCTCGATAGCGTTTCAAAAGCAGCCGGCTGACTCAGCTGGCGCAGCTTTTTCAGAGCGACTGCAGGAGCACTGATGACAACACAGCTGTTTCACGATTGGCCAAATTCACCACATGACAACAGTGATGTGTGTTGATAACATCTTCAAATCCAATACTGCTCACAAATCTGTTTTTAGAACAGTAAAAGCTTTTTTACTGTAGTCACAATGTTATATTGAGTCACGTTTTTTTCATAAAACACTTATGAAAGCATATATACCCCCACTTTATTAGTATTTAAATAGTATCCCGTATTTAGTTCTGGCAGGTCACTGTTGAAAAAAACAGCATATGCTGGTTAGGTATGTTTTGCTGGTTAGGTAAGCATGGTAGTTGGTTTGAGCTGGTTTAAGCTGGTCCTTAGTTGGCCATGAGCTGGTTATAAGCTGGTCCTGAGCAACTAGCTCCTGCTCAGGACCAGCTCATAACAAGCTCAAGACCAGCTCAGGACCAGCTCATGGGCAATTAAGGACCAGCTTAAACCAGCTCAAACCAGCTACCTTGCTTCAAAACATACCTAACCAGTATATGCTGGTTTTTTCAACAGGGTGAGTTTGTTGTCCAGTGACTGAATGTTAGCTAGCAAAATGGTTGGGAGAGGAGGTCGGAGGTGACGCTGCTCTCTTTTCCCCTTTCCAGCGGCGTTTCCTCAGTCGGGACCGTATGGCCCAGACAAAGGGTTCTGATGCGGTGTCTGTAAACAGAGCGCCAGCTTTCAAGAACTCAAAGTCCGGTTTGTGTTGCGTGACGAAGGAGTCAATCTTTAAAAGCGTGTATCTACCGTAGACAGTTATACTAACAACATTCAGCATGTAAAACAACAGAATAATAAGTAAAACATATGGAAAACTGCAAAGTTTGCTTGGAGCTCGCAACACGGCTGCCATGCCCGGCGCCATTTTAATGAATATCAGATGTAATTCATGCTAGTTTTGTCTTCATTTTTAATTAAAAAAATATATATATATTTGTAGCCATTCGTGGTCAATGCATATATTGCAGTAAATTCAAAAATATAAGAAATTAGATGTTCTATTACCTATTTTAAAATTCAACAGTGGAAAGGCCACTGCTACAGCTATATGGCCAGATTCAGGATCTTTTGAACCATCAGTATATATAGAGTACAATAATGATACTCGTGATCTATACTGTTTCACTATCAAATTTATCTGCAGGTTATTTTTTCCCCCATCAAGTGCAGATCAGCCAATGGCATTGGCAATAACCATTGAGGAGTAGCTGATATTGCCACTGTCAGATAAATTTCATAATCAAAGATTATATATGTGCATAAAAGTCTCTATTGGCGTAATAACATAAAGAGTGCAAAATAACACTTAAAGACAAAATAAACATAACTAATATCAAGAAAATATAACAATCATGAAGAATCATGGATGTTGAACCTAGGACTTTAGAAAGACGGTAGCATCATGATTTTATTTTTACACAGAGATTGGTAGGTTAACAAACTGTTGACTTTAGCTGTCTTTGCTGGAATATATGCCAACAGTGACAGTTAAAAATGGGAATAAAGCACTTCTTGTCCCAAGTTTGCATGCCTGTAACTCGAGAAGTATTAAAGATCTCTTAATGTGCCTTTAGATTCTAGAAACTTTTCTCTTGGTATCTTCATTTTAAAGGGGTCATATGACGTTGCTATAAAGAACATTATTTTGTGTGTTTGGTGTAATGAAATGTGTTTATGCGGTTTAAGGTTAAAAAAACACGTGATTTTCCACATACTGTACATTATTGTTTCTCCTCTATGCCCCGCCTTTCTGAGTGTGTCAAGAGACAAAACCAATAAAACCCATTATAAACAAGGCATTTGTTGCATCCAGTGGGGACATAATTATTGATTATTATAATGACTTATACTGTCTTTTTACACGTTGTGTTTCGCCGTGTAAACATAAAACCATGTCTGCATTTGTGATCGTAGAAACGACAAACAACAAGTGCTACTCTACACTGCTCAAAACTCGTGTTTGAATCATCAGTGGCAAATTCTTTAAATATAAAAAACGTACTTACAGTCTGTGAGTCAGAAGCGCCAGACTGTCCTTGCAAAGTTGGAATTGCCCCACTTTATAGAAACAGACACCTGCATTGTAGTCTACTCTCACAGGAAACAGTCCTTGTCCTCCGCAAAATGTGCTGCACACATCTGAATATTTGGGTTGAAGTGTTCTGGAACAGTGTTGTAAATACAACTTAACCACTGATTTCTAGTCGTGTCCTCTTTTGGAAGACCAAACATAGTAGCTTCGCTTTCACAACGAAACACAGCGTCTCCACAACATGGCGGCGGCGGCAACAGCGAGAATAAAAGTTACGCCTTCTTTCTTTGTGTGAACATTTGGGCGGTGTTCTGCAAATCTTTCCACATAGTGACGTAGACATGTGGGTGCGTGTTAGAACGAGCCGTTTTAGGTAGGAGTGGTTGACTCTTAACCTTTATAAAGAATATCTCTTTTGAGACTTTAGTGTTTGCAACTTTACAGATCTTCTTTATGCACCAAGAGCTTGTAACACTTCAAAGAGAAAGGAACAATTGAAATCGCATCATATGACCCCTTTAATGGCATATCACTTTTGATATGATATGCTGTTATCAAATCGATGTGTGTGAGGTGACGAGAAACGAGAAAACGGCCCCTTTTTTCTTTTGTAAAAAAAAAAGAGATTTCGGCTTGATTTTTCGTTTCGGGGTAGAAAACAAGTAAATGACTTCAAAATTCGTTTTCTACATGTGGCCGTCAGGACATGCCCCTTTCCGCTGATTGGTCAACCAAATATGAGCATGTAAGGTCTTCAGAGGTTCCCCAGTTCTGCTCAACAAAATAATAGTCCTCTGCTGCTAGAACAGTACCTATCTTAAATAGACAAACTAGAAAATTAGATTGGGCTTTTTTCTGTGCAACCTAACACGTCTATTCAAAAAATTTATTTCAGAAAGATTAATCTGCACCCAGCCTGTTTTATTTAGCTGTGCTTTGTTAAATAAATCTGTGTGGTGAAGATGCGCTACACACTAGACAGCACAGAGCAAACGAGAAGCACAGATCAGTGTTCGGTCCAGTGAAAATACAGCTGTCACAACTTTTCTTTGAGACCAGCGGTTCTCATTTTTAATAATACAGCACAATTTTATAATTTAGTTATCATATTCGCCAGAAAATAAGTCCCACCTGAGTGTAATAAGTCACACCGGGCTGGTTCTTGCATTGCTGAGAAAGAAACACACAAGTCGCATGTAAAAACTGCATTTTATTATTAGACTATGTTCAGAAATAATGTGAAATACATGTAAATAAAGTGCAACATTATCAAACAGTAAAAAAATATTAATGTGTGTTTATCTTACTCCCCCTCACTCCATTAAATGAATGCTTCAGGGAAAAAAAAGAAAGAAAAATAATGATCAAGCCGTAAAGTGTTTATCTACTGTCAACTACTGTTGACTGACTGGCACAGCCTTTATATTGTGCAACAGACAAATTAGACATTTAGCCAAAACAAACAGAAAACAAAAATAAAATTTATAATCAACTGAAACAAAAAACAACAAATAAAAAAAACATTGAAATTTAGGTGTACAGACAGTTTTTAATGTTTATTTCAAATAAATATAGCCCATTAATATATTTTTAGGCCTAAACCTGAAACAATTAAAACATTTAACTTTCATGACAGATTTATTCAAACATATTCCACATTAAATAATGAAGACATCACTAACAGGTTAAGTAAAACACAATGAATACGTACAGAGCAAATATTTATCAAAATCAGATCAGTGTTCGGTCCAGTGAAAATACAGCAGTCACAAATTTTCTTTGAGACCAGCGGTTCTCATTTTTAATAATACAGCACAATTTTATAATTTAGTTATCATATTCGCCAGAAAATAAGTCCCACCTGAGTGTAATAAGTCACACCGGGCTGGTTCTTGCATTGCTGAGAAAGAAACACACAAGTCGCATGTAAAAAACGCATTTTATTATTAGACTATGTTCAGAAATTATGTGAAATACATGTAAATAAAGTGCAACATTATCAAACAGTAAAAAAATATTAACGTGTGTTTATCTTACTCCCCCTCACTCCATTAAATGAATGCTTCAGGGAAAAAAAAGAAAGAAAAATAATGATCAAGCCGTAAAAAAAAGTGTTTATCTACTGTCAACTACTGTTGACTGACTGGCACAGCCTTTATATTGTGCAAGATAAAAACTCTGGACAGCTCATCTTATAGACCCATCAGTCTCCTCAATGTGGACTATAAGATAGTTGCAAAAAAACGTTTCGGATAATGTACACCATGCTCTTAACATTATACATTATTTTCACACTCAAAACAAAACAGCGATGACTTTATCTTTGGCTGCCGAAAAGGCTTTTGATCGCGTAGAATGGTCCTTTTTGTTTTCGGTTTTGGAAAAATTTGGGTTAGGTTCCAACTTTATTAATGTCATTAAACATCTTTATGTAGATTCTATCGCCACTGTCAATACGAATGGTTTGATGTCCGAGGGGTTTCCAGTACGTAGAGGTTGCAGACAGGGGTGTCACCTATCACCGTTATTGTTTACATTATTTATTGAACCTTTGGCAGAATCTATCAGGACTAACCCTGACGTAACCGGGATCATAGTCAATAGGAAAAAGCATGTCATCTCTTTGTTTGCAGATGATTTCCTCTTGTATTTGGAGAACCTACAGACATCTATTCCAGCAGTTCTGAGTTCCTTAGCTTCGTTCAGTACTGTGTCGGGTTATAAAGTTAATTTAGGAAAATCTGTTTCTATGCCTTTTAATCATACCTGCAATCTTCCTTTACAATCTCCTTTTCAGGCTTCAGGTAGGGGTCTTAAATATTTGTTAAATATAAATATTTTTCTCACACCCGACCTGAATAATTAGTTTGAGACAAATTATTCTCCTTTAATTAAAAAAATTAAGAAAGATTTGGAAAAGTGGACCTCCTTGCCAACTTCCCTTCTAGGGAGAGCTAACGTTATTAAAATGAATATTCTTCCCCGTAGCTATTTAACTACATCTTTCTTTCAATCATTGAATTCTCATATATCTCGTTATATCTGAAATAATAAGCAACAGAGAGTTGGTCTTTCTAAACTTTGTAAACCAAAGGATCTAGGGTTTTTTTCGCTGCCCAATTTTCAGCTTTATTACTGGGCTGCCCAACTCAAAACAATAACAAGCTGGGTTATGAACAGGCAGGATGCTCTGTGGATTGACTTTGAATCCTTATTTTACTATCCTGTAAGATTAGAATCCTTCTGGTTTATTAATAATATAGACCAGATAAACTCTCTCACTGATAATGTAATTGTTTATAATACACTACTGGTTTGGAATGATGTGAAAAAACATTTGAACATTCCTCAAATTATCTCTATTCGTTCCCCTCTGGCTTTGAATCCTGATTTTCCCATTCAGATTAGGAGTCTGTTGGAGTGGAGTTTTAAGGGTTTGTCTGACTTTTCAGGGCTGTTGATTTCTGAATCTTTGAAGTCATTTGAACAAATCAGAGCAGAGTTTAAAGGCAGAGTAAGTGATTTCTGGTAGCCAATGTTGATATTTGAAATCACCAAAACAAACATGCCCCTACCCCAAAAGGGTCTTGCCTTTATTTTGATAGCTCCGCCCCACATATACGTACGCAACCCAGGCAACGATTAGTTCTGTGAAACAAAGCAAAACCAATGTTACACCGTGTCTACGGACGTGAGCGGCGCGGCGCAACAAATCCAGACAGAAAACTGCTGCCGGGTTCTATTTATGACGTGCTGACACACATTTCAAATGGTTTTTAATGGTTGTTTGATCGTGTCCAGTGTAGGCAGACTTTAGCTGTTGTAGACACGGTGTTACTCACCTATCGAGAAGAAACAAAGCAACCTCGGCGTCTGATCGCAGGCCTTCCGCTCCTTGAGTTCTCTCCAGCGCTGGAAAGCTGATCCGATATTTACACGGGTCCTACTTCTTGCCTTATCGTTCCGCAGACGTTTTCCTCTTTTGTTTTTTATCCGCCATCTCTATCTTTCTGTCGCTCGGCTCGGCTAATGTCTGTCCCGTGCACTGAACACGCTCTCCTCCACATCACGAGTAGACACGCCCCTTATTGCTGATTGGCTACAAGTTTGTTTTGCTATTCGGCCCGAATCAGTTTTCTAAAGTGTTTTTGAAAAATCACATACCCTGCCTTTAACATTTTCTCTGAAGATTTCTTCAAATACTTTCAAATCCGGCATTTCATAGAGTCTCTTTTAAGGCTGAGAAAAACAACAGCAGTTGATGATAGGCAAATCATAAAAGCTGTGAAAATGAACCCTAATATATGTGTCCGTTAAATCACCAACAACCTCCAGAAAGCTGGGGTGATGCTCTGACTATCTACTGTCCGCAGGAGACACATTACAGACACAGAATTACAGAGAGTACACCGCAAGATACAAACCTCTAACCAGCACCAAAAATAGAAAGGCAAGATTAGAGTTTGCAAAAGCCAGTAGAGTTTTGGAACAGAGTTTTATGGACAGATGAGGCAAAGATGAACCTTTATCTAAGTGATGGGAAAGCAAATGTGTGGAGAAAAACGGGAACTGCAAATGATCCTAAGCATACAGCCTCAGCTATAAAGCATGGTGGAGGTGGTGTCATGGCGTGGGCATGCATGGCTGTCTCTGGAACAGGCCCTCTCAACTTTAATGATGACTTAATTTATGATGACAGTAGCAGAATTAATTTGGAAGGGTACAAAACCATCTTGACTACCAATATTCAAGAAAATGCCACCAGACAAGACAAGACATGACAACTCCAGTCAAGGAGTTTATCAATTGGTTGATAAATCATAAATACTATCATTAGAAATATGTTTGAAAGATTTATCAAAGTTGACCCCAAGGTTATTATAGTTTTGAATTTTTAAAATAGTTTTATTTTAATATAATTTTCAAATTTGCTATACGATTCAGTTTAGTTTTTATTAGTTTCGTTAATATTGTTGTTAGTTTTAGTTTAGTTTTTATTTTGTGAACACATTTTTATTTAGTTTTTATATAGTTCAGATTCAGTTTTAATTAAAGTTTAGCAGAATTAACAGATCACTTCCAGAACGCAGGCCAAAGAAAGACTTAAGCATAATTTAGCCTTAGTGATGCAAATGTCTAGCGACACAAAATTAATGCATGCTGAGATTGATTAAATGGTAAAAGTATACAAATATACGCCAAAATGAAGCAGTCAAGCCTTTTTACTAAATAAATCTACACAAGTTGTGCTTAATGTCATATCTAATGATGTGTATTGAGATATTTATATGACAATAAATGTAGCCTAATTTGGTTATGATGGTTAGATGTCTTTTTTCTTTTTTAACAATCATAATATATTTTAACTGTCGTGTCTTGCTTGCTTTTCCGTGAACAACTGCACAGAAATCATAACTGGGACTAATGAAATTCAATAATAATGGCAATCGCATTTAACAGTAAAGGCTCATATTTGAATATGTTCTTTTCATTTATGAAGAATTATAAGCGTGTGTACGATGTGATTTAGCCGATGCACATTTGTCCGAAAGCCTGGCAGAGTGATCACAAGATGCTATGCTAAAGTTTTGTATTGTTTTCAGAAAGGATGCACGTTCTCATCTTTTTTTAATTAATTATTACGTTGCGCTACGTGTCTGTTTTTCTTCAAAGCACCAACTTAAAATGCCTAATTTTGGTTTGATTGCTTGTGTTACATGAGAAAATAAAAAAAAATTCCTACTTGATGTAATAGATTTAATGCGTGTGCGGTTCGGGTCGCGACTCGCACGGTCTTTATGTCAAATGGGTCTGGTCTGGTACAGAATTAAATTAGTGCTGCTGTTGGATAACGGGTCGAGTGTTCTGTTAAGTACTGCTGGTGCACGTTTACCAAACAGGACCCGTGCAGGACTCTGCTTTAAACTGCTTTGCGTCAGAGTGAGGTGACAATGACATTGCAATGCTTTGGCATATTGACACCAAACTTTGCATGAGATACAGCCTCAAGTGTTATTTTGGCATCATGCCTCAAATTCGTTCCCGTGGTATATGAAAACGACAGCAACAGCATGACTTATAACAGCATGACAGAACTTTATATAAAGTTCTGTCATGACAGAATAGATCTTCTACGCTGCTATCTCCCCAGTGGGTCTCAGGGTTACAGTGGTGGCAAACCCTCCAGGGAACAAAACCCTCGGGGGACCATCGCTCCTCTTGCGCTCCGCAACCAGTCGAGCTGCCAAAGGAACGCACTGGGCCATCTTCAAAGGGCGTACCAGTGGTATCCTTCGGCGATCCTCCTGATGACCGGATGTCGATTGCTGCATTGGAGAGGGAGCTTTCTGGAGAGGAAGATTCAGCTGCACTGCCACCCTCCGGGATGGTGGCGAGGCCTGAACTGGATCCGGAAATGGCAGCTATGCTTTCCCGGGCCGCTGAGAGGTAGGGCTCGAGTGGAAACCTCCACCGTGTCCCGAACCCTTGAGGTTGGATAATTGGTTTCTCAGGGTGGCTCGTGCCCCGCCCCGGTGCCTTTCTTCCCGGGGGTAAATGAAGAGCTTACCAGGTCGTGCACGGCACCTTTTACTGCCAGAAACTGGCCTGCTAGTACCTCCCCCTCACCACCCTTGACGGTGGTGCAGCTAAGGCAAACCGTGCCTCCCCTCCCAGGCCCGTAGGTACTTGTCTGGTACCGGCAATGCTTATGGGGTCTGTAGAGAGGCTGCCTCCGCCTTACATGCTACGGCAGTTACTGCAGGTGCTAAAGCACTGAGGGACCTGCACGAGGGTGGTCACGATCTGGAAGTTCTGAAAGAGCTCTGAACCGCAACTGACCTCGCGCTCCGAGCGACAAAGGTTACCGCGAGTTCTCTGGGTCATGCGACACCGACAAAGTTCAGTTCCTCAAGGCCCCTGTGTCCCAGACCGGCCTCTTTGGCGACGTGGTTCAGAGCTTTGTCCAGCAGTTCTCGGCTGCACAGAAGCAGACTGAGGCGATTCGTGATCTGGCACCTCAGCCAGTTGGGTCAACTGGGAAAAGAGCAAACTCTCTCCGACGCAGAGGATCTCTTTTCTCGGTATGGAGTTGTATTCGGTCGCACAGACAGCACGCCTCGCAGAGGAATGTGCTTGGTTGGTGCTGAACTGCCTGAACTGGTCAATCATGTGTCCTTGACCTTCACTGTGTACATTTTTATTATACTGTGTTGTAAATAAAATACAAATAATAACACAAATAATAAAAAAAACTCATTATTTTACTCTCCTCACACTCTTTCTTACCTGCCTCAGTCACATTCATATTGATGGCCCATTATGGGAGGCCTTTTGTCTTTACAGAACGTTCCCTGATGGTTATTTTTAGGTTATATTTTGCAACCAGAAAATAACATTCCCAGAACGCTGCAGGGTGGTTATTTTTAATAACCCTATATTTTTAATTTTATAAGTCCTATAATAAAATATAGGACTTAGATGATTAATCAAACCGTGGTTTAAATCAAAATATTAAGCCAGGGCTAAGCATAGAGTGATAACAGAACATAAATTTATTTTGTGGATTTGTTTCTTCTTTTTCTTTTACTGCGCACCTCTGATGTGCACGCGCTTTCATCACGTGCAGCACTTGTCTTCCACAGAGAGCCGCGTGTTCGCGGAATTTAAAAATGAACGGTCATTTCGTTTAACTGACTGACTGACTTGCTCGTTCATCGACCTCTTTATCGAATGATTACTTCAAATTAATATAGTTTTGAGTGTAAATATGATTTTGGAGGGATTTGACATGCCTAACCGAAGAGAACATTATGTTTATCGAGAAGTTTTTGTTTATTGACCAAAAGAAGAATCCCGCTGGACAAACTGTAGGCCCATACTTCTGTGATAAGAAATTAATGTACTGATATCCTACTTTAAGTCAAATAATTGTTAATTTGTTTTTTTTATGTCTAAATTTCATATTTTATTTTCATAGATTGTGTTGAAGTAATTGTTATTTGGTGCTGAAGAAATGTCTGGGTAGCCTGTATCTTTGTTAATGGACAATATGATGGTTGATGTGCTTAGATCATTTTTATGAATTAAACAATAAATAAAAACAAGATGCGTTTTTTATAATACTGATTATAGGTGTCCATACAGATAAATTTTCCATGCCGCTTATACTATATACTAAAGCCCTATTCGCACGGGATTAGTATTATCTGGGGCCTTGTGTGATTTTGAAATTACCCCCCCCCCCCCCCCCCCCCCCCCCCCCCCCTCCCTTCCGGGGGGGGACGAGCCATTCTCATGAGACTGTACACTTTGATTCGTTGCGGAACTTGCTAACTAGCACATTATTAGGAAAGGCGATTTGCAAAGGTTAAAAAAAAAAACCCCTTATACTCACTTCTTCTGTAGATGAAGCTGGATCACGAATGATTTGCGTGAAAATAGATGCATTTATGTTGATCGGGGGCACATTCCCATCAAAAATTACGTGTGGTGCATTCGCACGGGATAAGCGAAGCCTGTGATTTTACTCGAATCTACTGACTTATCTCCCGGATACCCGGAGAATGAGCTCTAACGCATGTGTTTGGTTTCGTCAATTTGGTGAAAATATCTCATTGCATTGAAGAGCTATAGGCATTTTAGTAAAACTGGCTCCGCGTCCTTCAAACATCTTGCCGCCCCTTAGAGACCGTGAATCAAAATAAATAGAATCTTGCTAAACTTGTTTGGTTCCGATCGGGCCAAAAACCTAGGACTAGTTAGCAAAAGCAGGTTTTTCAATAAATCTAAAATACCCCAAAATTTTGCATGCATTTTGTCTGCCTTGAGCCAAGGATTTCAAGGATATTAGACACTTGAGCCTGCACCTATAATGGTTTGGGAGGTATGATTTCATACTTTTGGCCGCTGTAGCACCCACATGAGGCCGATTGGGGCGAGCCTTGGTAACGTAGATGGTGTGAGTACTACCAGCCCTCAAAGTTTCAAGTCTCTATGACTTACAGTTTGGTCTGCAGTTTTACGTGGGGAATGCTGCATCATGGGAAATCGAACAATTACAATAGGGTTTCAACGCTACACACTTGAACGCCTAATAATAATAATAGCCTATCTATATTCTATTATTTAAACAAATTCTATTTAGAAATTGTATTAAATTATCCCCTTCTACTGGGTTCAAAAGCTTCTTTAATGTTAACTGTTGATCAACTTAATTCTGAAATTCTTAAGTTTACTTTTTTACCTCTGAATTTTTATTACACTGGATAAGTACATGTTCCAACATCTCTCTAAATCCACACCTATAACACAATCCTGTAGGATGTTTTCCTATTATATGCATTGTTGAGTTAAGTCCTGTATGTCCGAGCCTAGAAATAATACAGTCTTCCTTCCTTCTCAATGGTTGTATTAAATGTAGATGTCTGCCCTTTTGCTCACTGACCAAACATTTTCAATAAAAATCAATATCTAAACTTAATTCTCAAAAAACAAGGGTAGACAAATGACAGAAATAAAGTACTATGTGCTGCCTTTTAATTAGAATGAAGAAATTACTCATTTGCACATTACTGTTATTGCAAAAGCTTTAAGTTGAGCAATATATTAAACAAATCTTAATGCATCCAACATCAGCAGACGAGAAAGCTGCACTTTACTGACGCTTATAATGTCAAATGACCAAAATAAATGAATAAATACATTAATAAATAATAATAATAATAAGAATGTTAAGTCTTTAGAAAACCTGTGTAAAAAATAGTATTATTTCTTTATGAGATATCTCTTTCTTTCAAGTGTGCTAAAAATGGGTTCATTAGCCAAAGGTTTTAGACAGTACACATTGATGCCATCTAGTGGTGACAATGATGAATAAGCAAAAGCCTGATATAATCGAGCTGGAAACGTGCACACACACACACACACACACACACACACACACACACAAAAGAGAATAAACATATTTTTAAATGTGCTTGTGTTCACTTGCACAAGACTTGTGTTTCACCGTAACTTTCTGTTTGTTTGCAAAACTTGGGCTCTTTTAAAGCAAAAGCGCATTTTATGGAGAACTCAAAACATTTGCGAGAGAAAGCAAGAATATAGTTTTCCTCCCATCTCACACTTAATCCATCACCTTGTCCCTTTATGGACTCTGTAGACTTTAAATATTTCTGCTGATGTCAGCAGTAACATTACAGTTAAACATTATCTAAGATCTTAACTGTTCAGCCTGTTTTGGGCGGGACTGAAAGAGTGGAAGAGGAAGAGAAGAGGAAAATGTGCTGCTGTTTTTCTGCCGCCACCATTTTAGCTCACTTTAAAGTTTAAACAATACACAACTTGTTTGGATTGATGGTTCTGTACATGTTAAATGTAGTTTAGTCTTTTTAATGTTACTGTGAAGCACAGTTTCTCTGTTTGAGCAGTACCTGTGGAGGTTGAACTTCTCCAGTTTCATCGCAGTACTTTATTACGTCGCAAAGCACTCAAGAGCTCGGATCAGGACTGCAAGGTGGGTCTAGTGTTAATAGTGTGAACGTGTGTGCTTGTTTGTGTGCTCTATAATGTACAGTTTGTAAGTTGTAACTGGAGTTGTGAGTGTAGTGACATGCAGTCAGAGGGCGTGACCAACATTTCAGAAAATGAAGGAGACTTCATGGTGTAATAATACCAGACTTATTTTTTTATCTCTTATAACTTTACCTCACTTCACCGGTGAAGTGCCCGGTCAACCCAAAGCTATCTGTTTCTTGTTCAATCTATTGACATTACAGTAAAAAGTTGCATTAGAGCGTTAATGTAAGAAAACCCTACATATTAAGACATCAGAATGTGAATGCATACTCCTTAATTGGAAATCAGTTTAAATGCTTCATATGCATACTACGGACAATGATGTTTCAGTTCTCTGCCTTTTCTGTTGAATTATATAATGTTAAATTGGCAGGGTTAAATGTTTTCCTCACAGGATACTGGCAGTACAGTATTATTCTAAACTGCTACATAACATTTGAAGAAATTATAGCAGACTGCTGTGAATCAGTCATTTTATTTGATACAGAAATGTTCATTACTTCGGTTAGTATAATAGGGTCAGTATTGTAAAAGCAAACCATATGTAATTACGTCACACGACACTGAGTGATGTGAGACAGATGTAATAGCTGTAAATGAATGATTTAACATGAACAATTTGTATTATAATTTGAAAACATATTTGTTGAAATAAAAGGCATTACAAATATACACTAAAAATAAGTACACATTTGTGCAGGTAGTTAATATCAAAGCATGCTAATTATTCATGAAGAAACCATTATGAGCAGCTAGATATAATGAATGAGAACAAATTGAACTGAAATGTTTTGTTAATAGCTTCAGTCACAAATAAGTGAATATTTAATGTATTCATGTAATAGCTTTGAAAACATTACTGTTAGTCCCAACAGTTTCACCCTTTTAGTGCATTTCTAAATAATAAATCAGTGTTTCCCAGGCAATGCACAACCTAATCAAATATATAGCCTGTATGGAATTGTTATTATTTGTAATGTATTATTTTTTATGTTGTGCTATATTCTTTACTACATCATAGGATTAATCCCAAGTACAGGGAACACACTTTAAATAAATTCTCTGAACACATCACAAGCAACTTGAACTACCTCTTATAATTACTTTTGAGTAAATTGAGTTCAGTTCATTTACCACTTGCTATTCAGGTAAGGTCATAATTATTAAACTACTAAAATCATTATGTATAAAAAAAAGTTCAGCTAGCCAGTCAACATTATTATGAAACAGAGTGATGTTGCAGTATTTAACAGCGGGGTGCTAATCGTGCTAACCAGCCAAACTTAATAAAATCTAACCCAATAATGACCCAGTATCGGAATTCTTAGGAAGTGTCTCATCTTTTCACCTCGGCATCACAATTTTCTTTACCCTCTGAAGTTTCAACATGAACACTTGCAACCTGGTCACATTTTATCATGTTCACATTTGTAGTATTTCATGTTCCCATTGTAGCATAAATCATGTATGCTTACTTTCGTGTCACTCTTAAATCTGGTTCGATCAAAAACATGTACACTTGTAATCCAAAAGGCATTATATGTTTTAATGGTTTATTTTTATCACCAAGTGGAAGCACTTTTATCATGCTAACAAACTTTCCTTATCTTCAATCAATTTCATTATTCAAAATAAATGGGGGCATGTTAGATGTGGTTGCCCTGATGGTCGGTGCAACAATTGGTGAATAGTTGTATTATGTGATAAATGACTATATTATATACAAACAGAAAATGTATTCACTTTTGTTTTCTTAATCACAGCAACAGTGTCATCATTTATTCACCCCCACTGATGAAGCAGCATGGATGAACCTCTCACTATGGCGTAAGAGATTGTTCTTATTCATTACACACTTAAATCAAAATGTGATTTTTTTCCCGCTTTATTGCTGTTAACTCGTCAGTCATCAATGGCAAGAGACAACCACAAGAGAATGGTTATGTAGGTTATGAGAAGGGAACGAGATGCTGCATCATGGCTACATCATGACGCTGTGTGAACGATCCTACATGAGCCGGTGTCTGAAGCACACCGCTAAACACCCCAAAGGAAAGAAGGAAAAACTCCCGTGTACGTGTGGACATTTCCCTTTGAAGCAGAACTTTGATGTTGTATCATGGTGTTTGTTAGCAGGGCTCTAGACTCATTCTTCCCACTGGTTGCTCTTTTGCGACCAACTTTCTCAGTTGGTCCCACAAGCACATAATTTGGTCGCAATTTTTTAATGATTGATTTATCCCATGTTGTAGCAAAAAAATAATAATGTATGCTGATGAACTTTTATCACAGTTTATAGTTATATGGTAATGAAAGTGGTTAACATTCAACCCATTCTTTCATCATCAGTATTATTTGGATTTAAATTTTGTGAAGAGGAATTCCTCTTTTTGCTATGCTACGTTAAGGTTTTACAAGAAAATATAATTGTCTGTTTTGCTTACATCTATTAACCTTTCACTTTTTAAGATTAAAACAAAAGATGGATTCATTGTTATTTTTAATTAAAAAGCACAACAATAAAACAGTAGGCTACAATGACAAACTAGCTTACATAACGTTCATTAACAAGATGATTCTACACCACATGCTGTGTTATATACCGACTAATAAATTAGAACATTTAGCAAACACTGAGGAATCAAATAAATACATTTAAAAAATAAAAAGAAAGCCAGCTTAACGTGAGGTAAACAGCAAAGATAACAAGCTTTTGAAAATGAAAACAAAAAATAAAACTGAACTTGCTGTCGGTGACATTGCTTGCAATTTTTACAGAAGAATACCAACATGTTCACCTTCTCTGGTTTTAAGAAACGGACTTTTACTTACTTTAGCGTGAACATCGAATCCTCCGTCCGCTATCGTTTGCTCAATATTCGCGTAATTTTTGCCGCGCACACCTTAGCACCTAAACCATAGACTGTAAAACCAGACTCTACACCTGAAGCACTCACACTGAAAGCCTCTCTTCACGTGAACATTGAAATGAGTCCTGCTACAATGTGCCGCAGCTCTGCAACGCGCGCTGTATGGAGCAGACGCTTTGGAGCATGCACTCGCACAAATGCGACCACCTCAAATATTAACTCGTCTCAAAAAATTGTCGCAGTCTAGAGCCCTGGTTAGAGAGAAAGATTTACATTATTTTAAAAATTTATAGTTCTATACATATTTTGGACAGTGGGGTGCGACATTATTTTAGATGCTGTGTCAGTGATGTCAAATGGTTGCATTCATTGAGCTGCATGCGCTACCTCTTACTTTTTTTACTACAACACAGTTTCTCAGTGTGTTTCATGTGACATATCAGATGATTTTTTCAAGTCAACTATACAAAAGTAGTTCAATCCATAAAGTTACCTTGAACAGCTATAGCGAGAAATTGCAGCTCCTTACAGCAAATGCTCTCCTCTCGGTTAGCATCAACAAGCAATAGCCACAGGGGCTTTTGCACTGTGTAGTTCTAGGAACTCAGTTATAGGAACTAGCCGCTAGGACAGATCTTGGAGAATTAATTTTCTACCCAGCTGTTTGTTGCATTCACACCAGCAGTAGGAACTCTGAAGCGGCAGACAGCGGTGTCTTTAAGTGGGGCATTTACAAAAGTGATGTTTCTTTAGGGTATTTCTGAAATGTCTGTAACATATTTTGGTTAAAATTCCTCAGCGGTTGTGAAAAAAC
>NW_015507614.1:31187-33303 GCF_001515645.1 Sinocyclocheilus grahami
ATCCCGAAGGCCAACTTCTGGAGGAGTGAATCTTGACCCCCAAAAGAGAGGGGAGATCAGAGGACTCGAGACTATGTAATAGCATCCTGATCCACCATTTAGCATAAGCATCTCTGGCCGGAGGCCTCGGCCTCAGCGCACCGCAGAGGAAACGTGTAAGAAGAGGGTGTCTTCTGACTGAATGGCCACCGAGAGAGGCGTGGTAGGCCACAATGGCTGCCACGAAGACCTCTAGGGTGGAATGGGTCAACCCTGCGGATAAACAGGCCTGCAGGAACTCCAGAACTGTACCAAACGGGCAGTTAGCTGGGTCGGGCTGGCGGTCTCTGCAGAAATACAGTTTCCTCATAGAGGGAGCTCTGGATGGAGGATAGTCTCAACAACCTTGGTTGAGAGACCGGAAGTCATGAGTTGTGCCTCCTCAGAGGCCACACCAACAGCTTCTACAGCTCCGGGCGGGGACGCGCCCTCCGCCTGTGAGAGGAGATCTCTCCTGACTGGAATCTCCCCTAGAGCGCCGTCGAGGAGAGAAATCAGGCCTGAGACCCAACTCGGCCCGGCCAGAACGGGGATACTAAGAACAGACGGGCCCCGTCCCGGTGCACTCTCCAGATCTCTCGGGAGCAGAAAAATCGGAAGAAAGGCGTACTGACGAACCCTCGACCACGTCTGTACCATGGCATCCAGCCCCAGTGGAGCTGGATGAGTCAGAGAGAACCAGAGGGGACAGTGTGATATCATATGAGTCGCAACAGGTCCACCTGAGCCTGAGTTTGCCTTGGGACCACACAAGTATCTGGTGCGCCAGCTTGTACAAGGGGCGCGAACGCAGAACTCCCTGGTGGTTGATGTAAGAGACCACCGCTGTGTTGTCGGTGCGCACCAACACATGGTGACCTCTTAGGTCTGGGAGAAAGTGTTTCAGAACTCGAAACATGGCCAGCATCTCCAGACAATTGATATGCCACGTCAGATGGCGACCACTCCACAGACCGTGGGCAGGGTGGCCACTCATGACTGCACCCCAACCGGTGAGGGATGCATCCGTCGCTAGCGTACGCGGCGACAAGGAGCTCCCAGCACCGGGCCCTGAGACAAGAACCAAGGTTTCCTCCACATGTCTTAAGGCACGTAGACACCTCCGTGTGACCTTGAGCATGCAAAGTGGGTTTCCCCTCGGGGAGAGCCCCTTGTTTTTGTGCCACCACTGTAGGGGTCTCATGTACAGCAGGCCAAGTGTTATCATGTTGGACGCAGCTGTCATCAGCCCAAGCAGTCTGGAACTGCTTGACAGTGAGTGACCGGCCTTCTCTTACTCTTGCGACTGAGGTGAGGATCAACTTCATCCGAGCAGGAGATATACATGCCTGCATCGTGGTCGAATCCCACACCACGCCCAGATAAGTGGTTCTCTGTACTGGAGAAAGCACACTTTTCTTGCCGTGAAGTCTTAACCCCAGCTCATTCGTGTGAGTGAGAATGACATCTTGATGTCGAACCGCCATCTGCTCTTGACTGAGCTAATATCAACCAATCGTCCATGTGGTTGAGTCGTGAAAGTGTGGGGTGAGAGTGCAAGGCCTAAGGAAGAATCAGTATTGGTAGGCTTTTGCCCCCAAAAGCAAACCTCAGGAACTTCCTATGATGAGGAAGGATGGAGATATGTGCATCTTTTAGATTGATCGTGACACATCAGTCCTCGGACTTGGTCTGAGACACTACCTGTTTGAGTGCGAGTGTGCTGAACTTCAGTCGCATGACTGAGCGGTTCAATAGGCGCAGATCTAAAATAGGACGCAACCCCCCCATCCTTCTTCGGAACAATGAAGTACCGGCTGTAGAACCCGGAGTCTGTCTCGTGCGGAGGGACCACCTTGATGGCCTCCTTCTCAAAGAGAGTAACTACTTCTTATTCTAATTCCAGAGCCTGCTCGGGACCCACTAGCGTGGGGGTGACCCCGTTGAATCGAGGCGGACGAGAACCGAACTGGATTCCGTAGCCTCTTTCTACAGTACGCAGGACCCATTGAGACACATTTGGCAGTAGCTTCCACGCTGCTAAATAATCTACTAAGGGAATCAGTCTCTCGAGACTGATCTCTGGTGTGCCCAGAAC
>NW_015507614.1:33682-35552 GCF_001515645.1 Sinocyclocheilus grahami
CTTACTCTCGCGACTGAGGTGAGGATCTACTCGATCCGAGCAGGAGACATACATGCCTGCATCGTGGTCAAATCCCACACCACGCCCATATAAGTGGTTCTCTGTACTGGAGAAAGCACACTTTTCTTGCCGTGAAGTCTTAACCCCAGCTCATTCGTGTGAGTGAGAATGACATCTTGATGTCGAACCGCCATCTGCTCTTGACTGAGCTAATATCAACCAATCGTCCATGTGGTTGAGTCGTGAAAGTGTGGGGTGAGAGTGCAAGGCCTAAGGAAGAATCTGTATTGGTAGGCTTTTGCCCCCAAAAGCAAACCTCAGACACTTCCTATGATGAGGAAGGATGGAGATATGTGCATCTTTTAGATTGATCGTGACACATCAGTCCTCGGACTTGGTCTGAGACACTACCTGTTTGAGTGCGAGTGTGCTGAACTTCAGTCGCATGACTGAGCGGTTCAATAGGCGCAGATCTAAAATAGGACGCAACCCCCCCATCCTTCTTCGGAACAATGAAGTACCGGCTGTAGAACCCGGAGTCTGTCTCGTGCGGAGGGACCACCTTGATGGCCTCCTTCTCAAAGAGAGTAACTACTTCTTATTCTAATTCCAGAGCCTGCTCGGGACCCACTAGAGTGAGGGGCCCCATTGAATCGAGGTGGACGAGAACCGAACTGGATTATGTAGTCTCTTTCTACAGTATTCAGGACCCATTGAGACACATTTGGCAGTAGCTTCCACGCTGCTAAATAATCTACTAAGGGAATCAGTCTCTCTGGTGTGCCCAGAACGGCTAGTTCGGTGTCCCCGGCAGGGGACGGCCGAACTAGCTGCTCATGATACCTCCATAGAGGTAGCGAGCCTCTTAGTACCGCCACGTTTCCGGGCGGTAACTGAGAGAAGCGCTCGCCGGAGACCGCTGCGCCCTGGAACACGGCAGGGTTGGCAGACCGACCTCCTGAGGGCACTGAGGAGAGACGGGCACCGTGTAATGCGGTGTGACCCTCTCTTCCCCAGAGGGGCCTGCCCTCCGAGGTCCTGAGCCACAGCATCAGGACTCTCATAGCTGAAGTCTCCTATTGAAAATGACGGCCCTCAGACCCACGTCGTCTGCTAGGAAGACTAGACCACAGCCTGCTCGGGGCAGGACCCAATGAAGCACACTTGGCAGTGACTCCCACACCGCCAGGTGACCTCCTAAGGGAACCAGTCTTGTGAGACTGGCTTGTGGTGTGCCTAGAGCAGCTAGCTCAGTGCCCTGAAGCAGCGGACCGGCAGGGGACGGCCGTACTAGCTGCTCTAGATACCTCCGTAGAGGTAGCGAGCCTCTAAGTACCGCTACGTTTCCGGGCGGTTACTGAGAGAAGTGCTCGCCGGAGACCACTGCGCCCTAGAATACAGCAGGGTTGGCAGACCGACCTCCTGAGGGCACTGAGGAGAGACGGGCACCGTGTAATGCGGTGTACACCGCTCTCCCCCAGAGGGAGCTGGCCCTCAAAAAGTCCTAGGCCTTAGGCGTCAGAACATTTACGACGAAGACTATCCAGCGAGAATTACGGTCCACAGACCCGCCTTCTGCTAGAAGCCTTCGGCCTGGGAGCTCCACTCTGACTCTAGACTCTGCGGAGTACGAGAAGTGAGGCCCCCAGAATGAGGGGCTGGAACACAGTGGGTTGGGACTGCTCCACCCAGCAGCCCCTGCAAACCGCCTCAACCTCCTCAAAGGAAGAGAGGTTAACGCGTGCTCACTCGAGAAATTTATATCCCCAGAGCCCCTGTATATCTAACTTCTCATAGTCAGACAAATACTTCATTTTATTCCTCAGAATTAAATGCAATCAAACAACCAGACGAGTAAATACGGTCTAGT
>NW_015507614.1:35981-55353 GCF_001515645.1 Sinocyclocheilus grahami
GTGGTGTGCCTAGAGCAGCTAGCTCAGTGCCCTGAAGCAGCGGACCGGCAGGGGACGGCCGTACTAGCTGCTCTAGATACCTCCGTAGAGGTAGCGAGCCTCTAAGTACCGCTACGTTTCCGGGCGGTTACTGAGAGAAGTGCTCGCCGGAGACCACTGCGCCCTAGAATACAGCAGGGTTGGCAGACCGACCTCCTGAGGGCACTGAGGAGAGACGGGCACCGTGTAATGCGGTGTACACCGCTCTCCCCCAGAGGGAGCTGGCCCTCAAAAAGTCCTAGGCCTTAGGCGTCAGAACATTTACGACGAAGACTATCCAGCGAGAATTACGGTCCACAGACCCGCCTTCTGCTAGAAGCCTTCGGCCTGGGAGCGCCACTCTGACTCTAGACTCTGCGGAGTACGAGAAGTGAGGCCCCCAGAATGAGGGGCTGGAACACGGTGGGTTGGGACTGCTCCGCCCAGCAGCCCCTGCTAACCGCCTCAACCTCCTCAGAGGAAGAGAGGTTAACGCGCGTTCTCATTCGAGAAATTTATATCCCAAGAGCCTCTGTATATCTAACTTCTCGTAGTCAGACAAATACTTCATTTTATTCCTCAGAATTAAATGCAATCAAACAACCAGACGAGTAAATACGGTCTAGTGTAGTAAAGTTTCACATCAAAAACCGAAATGATGTAATATATGCGCTGTGCGCGAGCCATTCAGTCACACGAACAACATCAATCAGCGAGACCGCAATCGCAAGATCACAGGCACGGACACACTCCTCGGAGCGTGCTCGGCGAGAGCGGAGTGCTTAACAGCGGAAAAAACACAATCCGCCCCCCAGGAGCCGACTGCGCGAGCTCCGCTCCCTATTAATGCTGCTCATTATAATATCAGGCATAATATGCTTGTGTAACTGATGTTTGTGCAACTGGTGAGCTCATTTCTCCTCGGAGAAAGACAGGCGGAGCATCGCGCCCTCTCCCCGGTGGGAAGGACCGCAGCTCGGGCTTCCGAAACCACGAGAGCGGGCGCCGGATCTGGTGATTAGGAGGCAGATACATACGCGAAACCCACTAGCACAGCCGCCGCTCCGCCTCAGCGAAAGCGGGGCCGGCACCGCGAGGAACGCTAGTGAAGGCTCCCTCCTCAAAGAGAGCCCTCTGAGAGCGAAGCACTTGGGCTCCACCTAGGTATCCTAGGATACCTACTTTAACAGGGTGTTGCTACTAGGGGTCTGTTGAGACAGTTCCTTTAAGAGCTTATGCAAGAGCAAGCGGTAGCCCCTGTGTGACAGGCCAAGACTTAGTATGATACTAGGCTCTTGGTCGTATCCCCTTAAAGGAATTCATTTTGATTCCAAGCCTGGAGCTCTACCCCGGGCCCAGGAGTCTGGCCCTAACAGGTAAGTTTGGGAATGTAGCCTAGGCCTTTGGCCTTAGGGGATAAAGTCACGGACAGCTGTCTGACGTCCCAGGGGCAGCTCACCATGAAAATGGTAAAGTTGGTACTTAGTGCTCGCCATGGTTCTGGCCCGCATTCCCCTCAGCATGGTGGCGTGGGTATACCGTTCCCCATAGCGACCCCTAGAGGACACAGTTCGAAGTTCCCATGAAAGGGAACGTCTCAGGTTACTTATGTAACCATGGTTCCCTGAGTAGGGAACGAGACACTGCGTCCTCTAGGCGTCCTACCAAGTGAATGACATGTTCTCCCGGCGCCTATTTATACTAATAGTCGGACCGGTAGTGACGTCATGGGCTGTCCCCGGCCAACGTGTTGTTGGTGTTTTTCAATGTATGCTTCAGACACGGGTCACGACGAAGCGTTCCCCATAGCGACCCCTAGAGGACGCAGTGTCTCGTTCCCTACTCAGGGAACCATGGTTACATAAGTAACTTGAGATGTTTTTGCTCACTCTTTCTGGGACATTCCCTTCATATATAAAACTAAGCCATTTCACTTTTTTTTTTTCTGAGGTTGGTATTCTGTGTAAGTATGCATGCCAGGATCGCTTCATTGTTCAAACGTACTAAAACAAAAGACACCTTCGTTATGCGCTTCGCTATCTGTGTACAAAATGGGGTGGGAAGAGGGCGGACTCTGGATTAGTCTCCTCCGCATCACCCTAGTGCCATTTTGGAGAGTATCCACTGAGCGCAAACAGCGTATGTTGCTCTGTGTCAGTCACACCACACAGTGAATACTCTCCAAAATGGCGCTAGGGTGACGAGGAGGAGATGAGTTGTTGAATAAAGTCTTTTTTTTTCTTTTGCGCACAAAATGTATTCTCGTACTTTTGTAATATTACGGTTGAACCCCTGATGTCACATGGATTATTTTACCGATCTCCTTGCTATGTTTCTGGACATTGAGCGTGGTAGTACCCTTGCTGTCTATGGGAGGGTCAGAGAGCTATCAGAATGCATCACAAATATCTTAATTTGTGTTTCGAAGATGAATGACGGTCTTACGGATTTGGAACGACATGAGGGAGAGTAATTAATGACAGAATTTTCATTTTTGGGTGAACTAACCCTTTATGTCTGTAAACTAATCAATACAAGAAAAAAAAAGTAGATTTGTTTTCGAGAATCGGATCCTGAATCCTAGAATCAGAATCGGATCAGATTGTGAGGTGCATAAAGATTCTCACCCCAGGTCGATGGGACGCAAACGGAATTCTATAACTTTTTCTGATAGTATTTAGGACCCACTAAGAGACACTGGGTAGTAGTTGCCATGCGGTCACAAAATCTGACAGAGCTTGTTTCGTGCCCTAAAACAGCATATCATTAGTTAGACTTGCTTAAAAAAAAGCATGCATAACGATTGCCTCAAAGGGACAGTTCATCCAAAAATGAAAATGATCTCATAGTTCACTCACCCTCAAGCCATCCTAGGAGTATATGACTTTCTTCTTTATCCTATATTAATATTGTCCTATATTATATTAATAAACATCATGGCTCTTCCAAGCTTGTAATGATAGTGAATGGCTGCCATGAGTTTGAAGCTCAAAAAAGTGCATACATCCATCAGAAAATGTACTCCACATGGTTCCGGGGGTTACTAAAGGCCTTCTGAAGCGAATCAATGCATTTGTGCAAGAAAAATATCCATATTTAACACTTATATTGTAAAAAAAAAAAAGGCTCTCGTTTTGGCTAAACTGGCATACGGATTTGACTTACGAATCCGTAAGTTACGCTTTAGACCTAAGTTGAATCTGTATGACCGTTTTCAGACCTCAATTCCTTGTAATGATTTCACTCACACAACACAATTTCTTTGAAGATATAGACCCATGCTCAACAAACATCCAGCTTCTGAAGACAAAGAAGCTGATGATGCACATTTCATGCATCTATTTATGGCCTGCATTGACACGCTATGTTGTGTCACCACGTCCATAAGTTCGATGATACTCATAAGTGTCATCTTCCATGGAACTCAAACCTCTCATGGCAGAGACAAAAAATTGGCTGGAGGGGGAGCTGTCAATCTAGAACTAATGGACCAGTGGTGGTGATTAAGCCCGCCCTAATTTACATGAACTGCAACATTTAGAAAAGAAATCACAGAAAGCTAAAAGAAGAGCAGAGAAAACCAGGACACACACACACAAAATAAAAATAAAATATGATTAGAAAATGTCAGAGAGCACAAAATACAGGACAATAAAACCAAGTACAACATTATTTTGAGTGTGTTTCAGATACTTTTGCATTTGTGTTTACCTTTTATGCAGTATAATAAGGGATTGAGAAGACATCACATGTTGATGCTATATTAATTATTTCTATGTTGCAGATCACGTCACAATGCCACACTTATAAATCCAGGTCCTCCAGCGCTTTACCAACTGAAAACTGAAAGAAAATATATTGATGGGACTAACAGAAAGGTCAGACGATGGACATACGGACAAAAAGATAGAAACAAGCAGAACAAAGTCATACTGATGGTGGGAGAAACCGGCGCTGGGAAAACAACCATCATCAACACCATGATCAACTACTTACTGGGAGTGAAGTTTAAAGATCAAGAGTTTTCTCAAATCACAGAAGAAGAAGAAGATATAAATGAATCACAATCCCATGCACATCAGATGACTGTTTATGAAGTGTTTGTTGAAGAAAACCCAACATCTCTGACCATCATTGACACTCCAGGATACGGAAACACTGAAGGATACGAGAAAGACCGAGAGATTTCTGAGTATCTGATGAGATTATTTTCAGATGAGGATGGGATTCATTATATTGATGCAGTGTGTTTTGTGATGAAGGCGTCTCAGAATCGACTCTCTGAAAAAGAGTTTTACATCTTTCACTCAGTTCTGTCTCTGTTTGGTAGAGATATAGAGGAGAACATAGTGTTTCTACTCACATATTCAGATGCAGGACCTCCAACAGATGCTCTTAATGCCATTAAAACAGCAGAAATACCCTGCAGAAGAGATGAGAGAGAAAAACCTGTTCACTTCTTATTCAACAACCAGCAGAAACAGCAAAGAGACAAGCAGTATGAACATGCATTCAGATCATCATGGGAAATGGGAGAGAGAAGCTTGAATGAGTTCTTCACACTCCTGGCTGAAAAGAACAGAAAAAGTGTTGTGATGACATCAGATGTTCTGAACGAGCGAAGACGACTTGAGGCCTGTGTGTCTTATCTGAAGGAGCAAATTAGTGAGAAAGAGTTAAAAACGGAAGAACTGAATAAGGTTAAGGAAGCCATCATAAAGAACAGAGACAAAATTAAAAAATTTGAAAACTTTCCGTTTACAGTCAAAACAGCTGTGAAAGAAAACGTCTCCACTGAAAATGAATGGTGGTGGAACAGAAATGCAACCTGCTGCTCCGACTGTGAGGAAAACTGTCATGAGCACTGCTCAGATGAAGAACCTTCAAAGTGTTCAGTCATGAAAAACAATCAATGCACTGTGTGTACAGGAAAGTGTCATTACAGCAAACATGTTAGAGAGAACAAAAAATATGTGACAAAGACAATCACTTTGACATTTGTTGACTTGAAACAGGAGTATGAACACACTGGTGAAAAGCCTAAAACCAGCTTTCAAAAATACATTTTTGAAAACATTACAAAGGAACATAAAAGTCACATGACAGAGTTTCAGAATAAAATAAAAATAGAAGAAAAAGTGAAGAGCGAACTTGAGAAGATGAAAAATGAAAAGTCCAAACTGCTTCATGAAGCTTATGTGACAGTCATGAATCTGTCAGAGATTGCACTTAAATCAGACAGCGCTTTCACTCTTCAACATCTGGATTTCTTGATTCCCAGACTGAAGGAGGAGGGAAAAGATGAATGGATGAAGAACCTGGAGGATCTGAGGAAAGCTGGAGAAGAGAGGAAGAACAAAGGGGCTTTATGTCACGTCATGGAATTTGGTGGGCAAAATATTTACCTATTTGAAAATTGCAGTACTGATAAAAATGAATAAATGCAACAAGTCTGAAAACATAAGATGAAAAAGCAAAAATGATGCTGATATATCAGAGAAAATAATTCACGTTCCAAAGTACCATTATGAAATTACTTAACATCTGATATTTCTAATTTTATTTTTCAAAATCAATTTAATATAAAATAAAGAATCCATATTTGGAATCTAGGAATTTAATCAACTTTATTAGCCAAGTATTGTCATCAGTATGAGGCACACATATGCACTGTAGTTGCAGGTACCAAATTCAATGCTTAGCAGACAACAAAAATGATTAAATATAACAACCTTATGGTTTTACACAAGATGAAAAATAAAGATAATATGAATGTATAAGTCAAATGGTATTTAAAAGGTTTATAGCTTCAAAATAAATAAATAATCTGAAATCTGACAGTTCTCATGTTAACCAATCTTTAACAGACAGTGTAAGGGGTGATGTAAGGCTCTTGTTTCTTGACTCTGGACAAATGCAGAACCTGAAGGGAAGTTCTGCCACTCTAACTACTCTGATAATATGGACAGTGTTACTTAAAGGGGTCATATGATGCTGCTAAAAAGAACATTATTTTGTGTATTTGGTGTAATGAAATGTGTTTATGCGGTTTAAGGTTAAAAAAACACATTATTTTCCACATACTGTACATTATTGTTTCTCCTCTATGCCCCGCCTTTCTGAAACGTGTCGATTTTTACAAAGCTCATCGGTCTGAAAAGCGAGGTGTGCTGTGATTGGCCAGCTATCCAGTGCGTTGTGATTGGCTGAATACCTCAAGCGTGTGACGGAAATGTTATGCCCCTCACCATATTGTGATGCCTGCGGCAACCACATGTGACGACCCCGGGCTGGACTCCGCTTCGCCCACGGTGAAAGTCGATCCGGCGATCCACAGCACTAAGTTGATGTATTTCCTCAGCGACCAGCACGGATCAGCTCTAGGTATGACGAAGCGATATCGTCCTCTTTTGGAAGACCAAACAAAGTAGTTTCACTTTCACAACGAAACACACAGAACACAAATACACAGTGCCTTCACGACATGGTGGCGGCGGCGGCGGCAACAATACTACAGCGAGAATAAAATTTACGCCTTCTTTCTTTGCGTGAACATTTGGGCGGCGTTATGCAAATCTTCCCACATAGTGAGGTAGATATGTGGGGGCGTTTTAGAACGAGGCGTTTTAGGTAGGCGTGGCTGACTCTTAACTTTGATAAAGAATATCTCTTTGGATTTGAGACTTTAGTCTTTGCAACTTTACAGATCTTCTTTATGCACCAAGAGCTTGTAACACTCCAAAGAGAAAGGAACAATTGAAATCGCATCATATGACCCCTTTAAGATCCCTGCAGATGTAAGTGGCAAGGAACTTGTAGGATTCAACTATTTATTATTAATATTAAGTGGAGTCAAACAGGAAGGGTTTTTCTTACAAAATGCATTACATTAAAAAAAGACAAATTATTATAATTTATACAAGCAACTATTTATTGTTTACATACACAGAAATTACACAGACAACAGCAGCACTCACCTGGAACAATAGTGTTTTAATAATGTGATTGATTTACATTTTTGATCCACTTCTGATGCACATCATATAATGGTTCACTTGTGTTATGTAATTGAAGCAGCGGCATCATCCACTCATGACCGCCGGCACAAGAGCTTGGATGAACCTCCCGAAATAATGTGAGAAAACATTATTATGCATTAATTCAGAAGATTGCAATAACTGGGTGTTTAAACAAACATTACATTATTTATATTATAATGCAACATTAATAAATAGTTTAAAGTATTTAATATATATACAGTAGAATAAAGCGCCATATATTATCAAAGTCATCTGCATATCAACTAATATGTTTACCATTAATAAAAACATTTATAATACAAACTGTTCTATAATTATAAACTAATATTTATTTTCTGTAGAGCCGGAGTCATTCGTCTCAGAGATGAATTTATTGAGCTCTATGAGAGAGATCACCTTGAACTACAACAGTGCACAGAGAGACTGCACAGTATTATCGAAGAATTTGAAGAAGGTTACAGACGTTCTCCTGAAGCCTCCAGAGATGCAGGATGGCTGGGAATCTGTGGAGGTGTTGCTCTGTTTGCAGGCATAGTTGCAGCTCCATTTACTCTGGGAACTTCTCTTCTTGCTACTGCTTATGTTGTTGTCACAAGAGTACTGGCACTAAGAGCTGCTCGATTTTCCCGTGGAATAAACAGCTCTAATCAAATGCCGCAGATGACAAAATTAAGACAAGACATTGAAGTTGAACTGAAAGAATTTCAGGATAAAATCAAGCCTATGATTGAAAAGATGAACAAAATTAAGCATACTGAGAAAATATTAAAAGAGCAAGATGTCATACAGATAGAAGATGTTGTTGAATTGACTGCACAGATGTCTGCAAATATGCATTCAACTGCATCACTAGCAGCAGATGTTGGCAGATTTAACTTTGTGCTTGCTATGATCTCAGTTTTAAAAAATACCAGTGTGCTCAAAGACATGAAGAAACTAGCAGAAACACCCATAGATGAAGAAATAGACGAAAGTGGGATGACATCAAAGGTTGGAAAATTCATTGTTGAAATGAAGAAATTCATTCATCAGCTACAGAACATCACCATTAAACTTCAGAAAGCAAAAGACAAAATAGTAATTTATTAGGATATAACGTGACAAAAGGAAAATGGCACAATTGAGACACATACTTGATTCAGTTAACAACAGCTAGTGACCAACATCTCTCTGCTATGAATCATAATCATTAAACAGGATACAACCATATAGGATGTGTTATGTAAGCCGCTATGCACGCTGTGTATGTGCGTCATGTTTATGTATGTGTGGTAGCGTTGTGTGTTCAAGATCCAATTGGTCCCTCAGCCTCAGTCTTTCTGATGACATTCACGCTGCCAAACACCTTTCAACACCCAGTTTTAAAAGCCTGTGTATCCCCCAGTTGTTTTGCTCAATTTGCTTTCGTTATACTGCTCTTTGCTTGTGTGTGATTTGTTGCTCTGTTTTTGTTCTGAGATTGTTTTCTGCATATTTTACGTGTGCTTAATACTTGTTAGAAGAGTCCTTTGTTGTTGATTTGTTTGTACAGTGTATAGTTGCGTTTTACTGTTCAGTCTTTCCAGTTATCACGTTGTGTGTGAGGCTGGGAAGGTGCGTGCAGGTAAGTTGGTCACGCGACATACACTGTGCAACACGTAGGACATTTTCCCTTCTGTATTAGACACACTAGGTTTTGGAGAAAGTGCCACCCTCTGTATGTTTTTTTCCGCTGTTTTTCGTTAGGCCATGTAGTTTAGTTAGGGTGTTTCTACTCCGAAGATCTTTTTCTTTCCACATTTTCTTTTTGGTAGTTAGTTTAGTTTGTTAAAACCCTCATCCGTCCCTCGGGTCATTTTGACCCAGAAATGATTTTCAAAAAAATTCTAAAAATAGTGTTGATCGTACCAGTCCAAGATTTCTTTACTTTTGTCACACTTGCACCGGGAATACACAAATGTTTTTTGAGTGGATTCGAGGAGTTTAAATGGGTGCAATAAAAAATTTTAAACAAAAAAAAAAGAGTAACAAAAAAAGTCTCCCTCACGGGTCATTATGACCCGCATAGGAATTAATGGAGTTTACGAGAAAACTGCATTTTTTATTACATTAGATTTTTTTAAATATACAAAATCTGACAATCCAGTTAAGATTTATACCCAAACGAAGGGCTGAGACTACAGAATTACCCCAGCGCACAAACACACACACAGGGCACACACACTCCCATAGACAGACATTATAACATATTTGATGTTTATGCTGTGATATGACTGTAATTTTGTCCCTTCCTTCCCTAGTCTAATCAAATTAAAAATCTTGAAGGACGCAACAGGATGTCATTTAGTTTTTTTCCACTTAAGAAAATTTATTTTTTGAAATGCAGAGTCCAAGATTGTTGTTTTTTCTCTGTTACTATTGATCAGTGTTTTGTAAATAGACTATGCTTTTTATTCCCCATATTTTCACAAAAGTCATGTTCCTACATAAAAAAATATTTATTGTAAACAAAATGTATGTGATTACAGGGTGAATAACATGGAGAAAAATATATTTAAAATGGTTTAGTAATAACTGCAAATATTGTCAAGTTTAAGTTCATAAATTCTGCACAATTATTTCAATATTACAGTACATACTATATATTTTAGAATGTTGACAATTATTGGGTGTCCACATACTTTTGACTATATGCATTTCCCAGAAGTGATCAATCATAAAAAAATACGAACACGATCAGTGGCGGCTCGTGGGTTTTAAAATAGAGAGGCACACTAATTGTATTGGTCTGGGGATCCCTGCTGATTATTATTATTATTATTTGTTTTTTGCTTAACCACTTTAAAATGGCTTTTTGGTTGCTTTTAAAAATAAATATGCAACTTATCAGTCTCACGGGAACAGAGAGCATAATCCACATTCAGTCAAAGATTTCAAGCCTGGCGTAGTTAAACCTGCCGGAGAATCTGAGGACTTGGAAGATGACATTTTTGAGGATTTCAATCATGACAACTCTTGGAAGATTTTAGCATGGTGATGGATATGACAATGTTAATGTATTTGGTCTTGGCGGAATAGATCTGCTATAAAAATGTCACGGAATGCTCACACAAAATATCCATTAGCTGTTTTATTCTCAGAGTCCAAAAAAACGTAATCCACATGAGCAAAAACAGGAAACAAAGATAGGAACAAAATGCAATACTGATGCAACTAAAGACAAAATGAACAAGGTATATATATATAGGGTTAGGCTAATGAGTCAATGATAAACAGCTGGCAGTAATGAACTAAATAATGAGTGCAAAGGGTTATGGGAAACGCAGTTCAGAACACACAAACAATGATATAAAAAGAGTGCCCTCTGGTGGCTAAGCTGGACACTCCAACAACTGGCTGTGACAAAAAATGCATAGGAAATGTTATTCAAAAGTGTCTTTCCTTTTTCTCTCTAGAGTTATTCTCACATTACTGGGTAAGTGAAACTCTCATTCCATCCTGATGATCCGACGGTAGCTGCTCGCATCTCAGCTTGTCTAACAGACATTTCTTGCTGGATGAAGGACCGTCCCCTTCAACTCAACCTGGCTAAGACAGAACTGCTTGTGGTTTCAACAAACCCATCGCTTCATCACAATTTCACCATCCAGTTTGGCTCATCAACCATAACTCCTTCAAAAACAGCCAGAAACCTTGGAGTTATGATTGATGATAAGCTGAATTTATCAGACCACATTGCTAAAACTGTCCGGTCCTGCAGATTTGCTTTATTCAACATCAAGAAGATCAGGCCCTTTCTTTCGGAACATGCTTCACAACTCCTTGTTCAAGCTCTTGTTCTGTCCAGGCTGGACTATTGCAATGTTCTCTTGGCAGGTCTTCCAGCCAGTTCTATCAAACCTTTACAATTAATCCAGAACACAGCAGCAAGATTAATTTTTAATGAGCCGAAAAGAATGCACGTCACACCTAGCTGCTCGCATAAAATTCAAGACATTGATGTTTGCCTACAAAACCACCACTGGCTCTGCACCCCTTTACCTAAATTCATTACTTCAGACTTATGTGCCCTCTAGAAGCTTGCGTTCTGCAAGTGAACGACGCATTATTGTTCATCCCAAAGAAGCACAAAATCACTTTCACAGACTTTTAAATTAACTGTTCCCTCCTGGTGGAATGACCTGCCCAACTCAGTCCCAGCAGCTGAGTACTTACCCATCTTCAAGAATCGGCTAAAAACACATCTCTTCCATCTTTATTTGACCCTCTAACTCTATTCCAATACTATTCTTAAAAAAAAAACTTTACCCCTTTTAGACTTGCACTCATTTGCTAACTGCTTGTTTTCTTAAAAAAAACAACAACTAACATTAGCTTCTCTATTCATTTTGTATTCTATCCATTGGTTTTCTTTTTGTTTATTATACAGTTAACAAAAAGTAAAAGGCCTCTAACACTAGCTTGCTCTATTATTTTTCTATTCTGTTGTCTTTTTATTTATTATTTAAAGGGGTCATATGATGCGATTTCAATTTTTCCTTTCTCTTTGAAGTGTTACAAGCTCTTGGTGCATAAAGAAGATCTGTAAAGTTGCAAAGACTAAAGTCTCAAATCCAAAGAGATATTCTTTATAAAAGTAAAATTTTAAAAACTTGCTACGTGTACTGCATTAAGCTAACTGAGACTTGTTATAGCACTTGCATATCATTGCTCTTTTGTTGATTTTGATCGCTTCCATTGTCCTCAATTTGTAAGTCGCTTTGAATAAAAGCATCTGCTAAATAACTAAATGTAAATATATTTGTTTTTTGAAATGTAACATGAAATAAAGTAAATTAATACAAACATGAAGCAGAACAATTTAGTTTGTTCTCCTCTAAACCAACGATATATAGCTTTACCTACAATTTAAATACAATAAAAATAAATCGTTGAAGCAAACAGAAAAAGGAAATTAAGAAAACACGAAATTATGAGAACACAACAAAACAGATATATGATTTTTCTTTATTTTATAACTGCATAGAAAAGTTAAACTCTTTGTAGCAATAGATGAGAATTATATAAACTTCTAGGTTTGTTGTTTGTATAATTTTGATTTGTAATGTACAGACAAGTCTAATTATTGATGCTCTTCAAATGAAATAGTTTTATATAATTATAGATATAATCTGTTGTCACAATATAAATGTAAAAACAATAAGTCCCACCCATATATGGATATTTTCCAAAAAGCCTATATGCATATTCCAGATAATGTCCATCTTCAGTTAGGACGGCGTCAGATCCAGACCGTCCCCAGCGCAGGACCTTCTGTTGTCTCCGTAGTCATAGCGGAGCTCTTCGCCGGGCTGAATGTCCCGTGTGGCCATGAAAACTATGAGCGGTTCATCCTCCACAAAGTACAGTCTAGGACTGAGATTGGCGCGTCTGGCAGAGTGTTTCATTTGTCTGCCAAACGTAGTTTTGTTTGGATGGCACTCGCAGCGCTCCTCATGAGCTTCCAAACACATGTCCTGTCCATTCTTGCTGGTAAAGAAAAACATATGTCCAGCTTGAGTCTGATTGTTCTGCTGGATTTCCAGTCCCTCGTCCCTGGAGATCAGCCGGCCGTGGAAGTCACAGATCACCTCTCCGCAAGCAAACGGCCTGCTGGTGACGACCCTGAGACCCTTGCCTTCTCTGTCCATCAGCTGCAGGCCTTTCCAGCACTGCCTGCGGCTCATCCGACGGATCGATTTACTGTCTGCCGGTGCCTGGATGCTTCGTGGAGGCTTCCAGTCCTTCACAACTTCAGCAGCATCTGGCACGTTCTCCATCCATCCCTGCTTCTCAATCCAGCTGTGCACTTTGCTCTCAGATGGCTGACGTGGACCAAACGTATCTGCAGAAACAAGATGATATTAGCTACGATATTAACAAGATATAACTATATTAGCTGTGCATGTGTCTTCCAAAAATGCCTTCAACTTCAGACACTTTTAGCAATGTTTCCAAACTATGACTAGTCCTTACTAAGAGATTATACACTGGCTGGCCAGAAAAGTAGCATATTCCAGGACAACAATGTCAAGATTCATTGGGCTCAAATTGTGAAAGTGAGGATCGGGGAGCATGAGGAATAATTTGACAGAATGGGTAATAATTTTTCACAAGATAAATACATTAATAAATTAAGAAAAGGAACAATTGTTTTAATAAAGCTCAATCTGTCAGATATGCCAATGCCAAAGTTGATGCAACACCCAAATGAGGAAATCAGTTTTGATGACTTGAAAGAAACGACTTACAAAGTACAAGACGCTCACGGAGTTTCTTCTGAGTCACGCACCAAAGCGAGTGGCAATCGCTCTCGAATTGTCTTGAGATTTGCACCCGTGCAGCATTTTCTGGAGGTGCTGCATGTACCATTACTGGATGTGACATCTTCAGCAAGTAGAAAGCTATGTTTGCATTCATCCATTCGGCTTCGGACGCTTCAGCTGGACTAAAGAAACACAATCTCGGTCAGGATACTTGAATGGAGAACATGCAAGATAACATACAATAAAGACCCAGCAGGACTGGACTGAGGTTTCTCCTCATTGCCTGTCCAGAAGCTGAAGTACCTTGAAAGTTTCTCATCATCCGTCAAATGCAATTTGTGCACAGCAGTGTGTACAGAAGATCTGACCATATCAGTGGTGATGCTTGGGAGATCATACCTGCATCCAGAACAAGAGGTGGTTTAGTAAAGAACGAAGAAGGTTCATAAAAACAATGCCTGAATCACAAAAAAAAAACTAATTTAAGTGCACTCACTTGTCATGCAGCTTCTTTAGATCCTCACAGGGATTGTCAACCGGATTCCCTGAAGAGTACATGAAGAATTTCTCAGCTTCATCTAAACTGCATCTCCTGTGTCTCCTCTTGATCATCACTGAACGCAGATATTGGTAGTAAACGTCAAACCACTGCACGATGGACAAAAGAGAAAGTTGTGAGGTTTAGACACATCCAAGTAGCTTCATTTTAATCTCATTTATTATTAAACTTACCTCTTCCTCCTCATGTGACAGGACAAAGAAGGCATTGCACTCGTCTACTCCCACCAGAACTCTCTCACGATTTCCCTCAATGTACGTCCGCTTCAGCCAATCAGAAACCTGCAAACCATTCAAACAATAATAAGCCAAAATTACTCTCAATCAGACACTAAAACTGAATAGATTTATCTACAATTATGTGGGTTGATGACAAAAATGACACATGATTCTCTTAAAAATACATGAAAAATCTGACTTTACTAAGCATATTTTCAGTCTCTAAATGGAGTCATTTTGATATGTATAGTGAATAAGCCATTTGAGTTCACCTTTAGGACATTTCCTAACATGGTATTTATTTTGTTTTCAATTTCTGACTAAAAAAAACATATACATTTGACATTTCCATTGGTGCTTCCAATGGAAAAACAACAGATTTATATGCGCTCATATTGTCACTGAGACTAAATCACACAGTCATTTTCTTCACCACTTCTGGCTTTTGGAGGAACGACAGCATGACTAAAGCCTCCAGGAAATACACCAGCAGCAGCTCCTGTTCCCTCGTCATTTCTCTGATGTATCTCCAGTCGAACATAAGGTTCATGATGTGCGTCAAAACGTCATTTTCAGCCGACTGCAAGACCGCCAAGCACTGCTCTACTGAAAGACCCCTGAAGGAGAAAAGTGAAGGAATTCATCAAAAACGCCTGCAAACATGCCAGGTTTGATAAGAAAACATGAGATCCAAGATGTAACTCTCTTAAAATAATAAATCTGTGATTATCAAGAGTCTACAAAACCCAGAAGCCAAGATGTTCAACACAAGAGTTTGGAAGCAGTTTATGGGTTTGAGGGCTAAAATTAATACATCAGATCACTATAATGTGATGGAAGGTGATTTTACAGATATTTTATTTCTAAAGTTTAAGATTTAGTCAAATTGTAAACTTAAATGTTGTATATAAACTCTTGCCTATTCATTAAATTTGTAAAATCATTTCTCAGGGTTAAAATTGTATCTGTAAAATTCAGATCTTCTGCTAAGTTTAAAGGTTATTAATGTCTGAGAACAAACAAACATACATACATTCATAATGTACATTTTAGCCATTCTTTTAGTTTTATGTGTAGCCTTAGTTCAACAATACTGGGGTTAGTTCAGATGCCTTTAACTGCTAATAAATGCTATAAATTGAAATGAATAAATGGAAACCATCAAGAAAACAAAAGCAAAGTGTTTACCTCTCAGAAACCATTTCAGAGCCCAAATATCTCCAAATTTATACAGAAAGAAGATAAGTCAGAGTTTGTCGAGGTGACTTCCGTCTGTGCAGAAGAGATCTACTGAAATCTGTGTGCTGTGGAGGCTTTAAATACTCAGAGCAGCAGACCATACCCTTTGTTGGCAACGACAAAGTATTGAGATGAAATTTTGTTATTGACCAAATACTTATTTTCCACCATAATTTGCAAATAAATTCTTTAAAAATCCTACAATGTGATTTTCTGGATTTTTTTTTCTCATTTTGTCTCTCATAGTTGAGGTATACCTATGATGAAAATTACAGGCCTCTCTCATCTTTTTAAGTGGGAGAACTTGCACAATTGGTGGCTGACTAAATACTTTTTTTCCCCACTGTATATGTTTGCTTACAATGTCATGAATATCTTGATTTAGCTTTTTCAGCATGAGGACCAAGTCCTTTTAATCCATGCAGTTATAAGACACTGCGTTTTAGTATAAATGCTTCTACAGTAATAGCCATGTGAACCACATTGCAAACATTTTTCACCATATAAACTAGATAGATTGCATACTAAATGAATCAGACTGCAAAACTACTATTTATGTGTTTCCAGTCAAATATGGAAGCCTTAAGTTGAGCAAAATTGTATATTTCAACTTATTTTTTAGAGTATATACTGTGTACCTATAATATACAGTGTATACATATATTAAAGCAGGTAAAAAAGATAGATAGAGAGTAATCTTTAAAAAAAAAAAAATCCAACATATTGCACATGTTTGTAAGCTGTACACACTGATTTAAATATATATATATATATAAAGTCACATTTTCATGAGTTGAGTTCTGTGTGAAATTATGGAACGAGTTTCATTCATCTGTAAAGCAGCTCTGGAGAAAATCAGTTCGGTTTAGTTGATGATAATACTTATTTAATTACGATTACATTTAATTATTATTATTTATTTAACATTTTAAGTTAATGTAACAGACACTTTTATAAGGGACTTACAAATGAGGATTTTAAACTTGCTTACTTTATTATTTTTCAAATCATTAATTTGAATCAACTTTGTAACAATAGCTATTTATTCTGAATAACTAAATCGTTTTATTTTTAAAGGTATGGTGTGAAGCTTTGCTGGTGTCCATTCAAACTGTACTTTCACATATGCATACACTGAAGTTTTAAGCAATAGCTTCATTTTACTACCTTCACTACAATTGCACAGTTGAATCATTCGGTTGAACGTGTTAAAAATACTTTCAAATGATTTTGGCATACACACACACACATACAGCGCTTAATGAATTATTAGACCACCACCACCCAAAGTAATATATTTAGAAAACTATTACGTCATTAAAATGATGAATGATCAGAAGTATTTTGTAGCTAATTGTACATTTTAGCTTAGTTTCAGAAACTATAATATGTCAAAAAATATGCTTAGATTTTAAGTGGCTGGTATTTATTTATTTATTTTATTAAATGTAACTGAAAGGTTGTAACTGTAAAGGTATTTCAAGACAAAGTGGCATCTAGATTATGTTTTTAGCAAAACACACTCACTCTGAGTGGTTGGCTCAGTCAGGGTAAATTTAACATTTCTCATTATGATACAGTAATGTAGTAATAACATGCTCTACTAAACGGCTGAGAAACATGTTAAAGGGTTGAGGTGCTCTTTATCTGACCCTTAAAGCTACTTTTGTTAATGTAACTACATGTATTGTGTTTTAGTACTTACATATGTCTTTTCAATGACAAATAAAGAGTTCATTTAGATGAAATGAAGCACTTTCTTTGAATACTTGAGAAAACATTTCCGCGTGGGTTTGAGTCATGTAGATTCTGACAGATAATAGCTGGTCTGTAGTTGAAGTTGTCATCACCCAGCTCCCAGTTCACCTCAGCCATTATGTCTGAGAATACAAGACAATAATGATCTTGAGACTTTAGGTAATGGTGAAATCTTTAGAAGTCTTCAAGTCTACAAGGTGCAAACTACCACTATTATGACACAAAAGCCTGCTGATGACTGTAACTGAAGACTGAATGTGTGCTAATGTATTTGCTGAAGGGCACAGGTAAATATGACATTTATAATCGTTTTATGTGAAGATTGTTTAAAGTTCACTTAAAAAATACGTTACTTTCGTCTAATAAATGTTAAATTGATAGCTCTCAATTATACTGTAATGTTGAATAGCTACAGTCAATGGTTAAATATTAGGGGGGAAATCAGAGATATCAGTGATACTTGCCTTCAGTAATAAAAAATGGCATTAAACAAATATTAAAAATATACTTTCTTTATGTTGTTTCTACATTAATTTGAAGATATGTAAGAGCAAGATATTTTTAGATAAGACAGCTCAAACATGCATTTTAGTCTGGGACTAGTCTTAAGCCTTGAAGTATATTTGATTGGGCTAAAGTGGAACTATTTAAAGTATACTTCAGGTACACTTTAAATATCTTGCATTTAAAGACCTTCAGTATTCAAAAACCATACAACCCTCATCAATAGTGACATTAAAACACATTTTAGGCTTAATATTAGGAAATGTGCATTGTGCACTAGTACTTCAAATAAAGTTTAATTATATATTTTTTTACTAGGGTCAATTTCTACATATGCCATTTGTCATGCCATAGCATCATTAAACTAACACCCAACAATGGGCAAAAGTGTTTTTTATTTTTTTGCCCTCACTCTCTGACTCCATATAGGCTGGCGTGGAATTTGCCCGCTGACTAAGCATTTAAAGAATTTAAGGGAAGCATTTAAATAATCCTGTGAATGCACTTAAAGAATGCAGAATCGAATCGCATCAAATTTATTTGTGAATCGTCTCGAATCGTTCTGAATTTTCAAAAAATTTTACTCATTCGAATCAAACCCTATGAATCGTGAATCAAATATATACTGTTTACCTAAAGATTCACAGCCCTAGTCGTGACAGTTCAAGCGTAATCACCCCTTCCTCTTTACTACTAGTTATATCACAAAATTATTAGGCTAATTATTAGCCTGTATAGTCATTATATTTTACGTAAACTGTCAGTGATGTCTTAATGTGTTTAAATAAATGAACATGAACAAGTGACAGCAACTGTGTAAATCAGTACATTTCAACAACTAATATAAATTGTATAATTAGATTTAGAAGTTAATGTAAAAACTGACTTACATGCATATTGTAATGTGCCAGAAAATGGACCCCCTATAGTTTACACATTAGCTGATGTAGATTTTTATCCTTGAGAAAATTAATTATAATTAAATTTATTTAAAGTTAGACCAACCATTTGTTCATTAAACCAATGTTTAATAAAAACACAGTTTCATTGACATTCGCATGGTCCAAGCATGCACAAGTGTCACACAGCCAAAAGTATCAGACAGGAACAAAGAATGGGACCTTTGCACTTCAAAATTATAGCGCACATTGAGTTTAGTGAAGGGTTTAAATATTACATGCCTGTGTGTGTGTGTGTGGAGGTATCCTCAACATGACATCTCAGTCTTTTGGCAGCTTCCATTTCTCTTTTCATTCGACATGTTTTACAGCACAACTTTGCACAGTTTTTATGTTGTTTATTTGTCCATGTGTTGTTTTTAATATGCTATTAGACAGCAATGGTGTTATGGATTGACACATGATTTGAGTAATTTCTCCTTAAAACTAGTTTCCCAAAGGCTGTCCCAGAAACGTGGTTTGAAACAGCCCTTATTTTTGCCACGTCACAATTCAATAACCAATTACGTCAAGGGATAGAGTCCTATCATTAGTATGCAAAATATACCAATAGGATTACCAGCACAAAACCACAAATAAAATAGAGCAAAAAACCCATGAAGCCGTGGGTTAGTGAATCTAGAACTGCTAACTTGAATAATAACCCGCGGCAACAGTGTAAAAGTAGCCCTGAGTCAGATCCACCTCTCCTACATTATGCGTGTGAAGAGTGGACGCTAGAGACAGAACGATACGTGTCTGTTAGAAAACTCTCTGTCTTGTTAAGAGAATGTTCCAGATATGCCTCACCCCT
>NW_015507614.1:55363-55584 GCF_001515645.1 Sinocyclocheilus grahami
GCAGAAGAGATCTACTGAAATCTGTGTGCTGTGGAGGCTTTAAATACTCAGAGCAGCAGACCAGGCGACCAATCCTGAGCTGACGAGTGCATTAGCATGTGAAGATCATTCCCTTCCCAGCGTAAACAGCAGTGACTCAGTGATGGGCCATCATGACAAATAAAGCAGAAACTCATTTGAATGAGAAAGCACTAGAAATAACTGAATAGTGTAGTTTTACT
>NW_015507614.1:55863-56348 GCF_001515645.1 Sinocyclocheilus grahami
CAGATCACTATAATGTGATGGAAGGTGATTTTACAGATATTTTATGTCTAAAGTTTAAGATTTCATCAAAGTGTAAACTTAAATGTTGTATATAAACTCTTACCTATTCATTACATTTTTAAAAATCATTTCTTAGGGTTAAAATTGTATCTGTAAAATTCAGATCTTCTGCTAAGTTTAAAGGTTATTAATGTCTGAGAACAAACATACATACATTCATAATGTACATTTTAACCATTCTTTTAGTTTTATGTGTAGCCTTTGTTCAACAATACTGATGCCTTTAACTGCTAATAAATGCTATAAATTGAAATGAATAAATGGAAACCATCAAGAAAACAAAAGCAAAGTGTTTACCTCTCAGAAACCATTTCAGAGCCCAAATATCTCCAAATTTTTCCAGAAAGAAGATAAGTCAAGAGTTTGTCGAGGTGACTTCCGTCAGTGCAGAAGAGATCTACTGAAATCTGTGTGCTGTGGAGGCT
>NW_015507614.1:56912-65933 GCF_001515645.1 Sinocyclocheilus grahami
ATGTGAACCACATTGCAAACATTTTTCACCATATAAACTAGATAGTAGTTTTGCAGTCTGATTCATTTAGTATGCAATCTATTTGTGTTTCCAGTCAAATATGGAAGCCTTAACTTGAGCAAAATTTTATATTTCAACTTATTTTTAGAGTATATACAGTACCTATAATGTAATATACAGTGTATACATATATTAAAGCAGGTAAAAAAGATAGATAGAGAGTAATCTTCAAAAAAAATTCCAACATATTGCACATGTTTGTAAGCTGTACACTGATTTAAATATATATATATAAAGTCACATTTTCATGAGTTGAGTTCTGTGTGAAATTATAGAACGAGTTTCATTCATCTGTAAAGCAGCTCTGGAGAAAATCAGTTCGGTTTAGTTGATGGTAAATATAGTTGCATTTATAGTTATACTTATTTAATTACTATTATTTATTTAACTTTAAAAAAATAAAACTTAACATTCATTTTACATTTACATTTAGTCATTTGCAAGCGTACATCTACATACAGTGCTTAACTAATTATTAGACCACCACCACCCAATGTAATGTATTTATAAAACCACTACACGTAATTATGAATGATCAGAAGTTAATTATTCTGCAGCTAATAGTACATTTTAGCTTAGTTCCAGATACTATAATATGTCAAAAATATGCTTACGTTTTAAGTTCCTACCTAACCCAAATCAGATTGCGGGTAATTATGTTTTTTAGTCATTAAATGTCTTTTCAACAATAAATAAAGAGTTAATTTAGATGTCAACAAATGAAGCACTTCAATTTCTTGAGAAAACAAATTCAGCATGGGTTTGAGTCATAAAAAGCCTGACCGAAACTAACTTCAGCCACAGACCAGCTATTGATGATTTGTTATCACCCAGCCCCCAGTTCACCGCAGCACATTATGCCTGAGAATACATATGATCATAATGATCTTGAGACTCTCCAAAGATCAGCTGGTGAAACGGTCTTCACAGCTACAAGGTGCAAACTACCGCTATTATGACACAAAGGCTGTTTACAGACTGCTGATGACTGTAACTGAAGACTGAATGTGTGCTAATGAACAGCCCTGCTGCTGCTTTTAATGTTCGCGTTGAGTCTCTCTATTGTAGAGTTATATAGAGAAGACGGAAGCTACTTAAGAGAAAGTACATGAAAGTCCCAAGTATCGAGCCAAAATATATATTTGAGTGAAAGTGGAAAAGCAGTGAGGTAGAAAAGTTGTTAAGCATTGCAAATGTGATACAAGAGACCAGAAGAGCATGAAAGTCGACAGCATGAAGACATATAGTTATAGAAGCACACGTCTACAATCAGATACTGACACATACCTGTAATACAAACCATTTAATCTTACTGGCATTTGGCCCAAAACACACTACACTCAAAATAGTTCTATGGAAATTATTACAAAGTGTATGAATGTGTTTAAATGTAAAATATTTATTGTAAATAATTTACTTATTTATTTGAAAAACAGCTTTCGGTTTGGTGTGCATGATGTGTCCGTAATAAATACAGTGTTGTTTTAACCACTGGATCTGTGGAGCTTAATTTAAAATGTTCTCATTTCAATAAGAAACCAAATCTCATCTTTCAAATTCTGTCCCATTTTTTCCCCAGAAAATGTAAACGATAAGTGCCGCTTTGAAGCTTTTTGATGTGTCGTGACAGAGCCGTATCAGTTCAAGTGCAATCATCCCTTCCTCTTTACTACTAGTTATAACACAAAATTGTTAGTCTAATTATTGGCCTTTATATTCATTATAGTTTACTTAAACTGCTAGTGATATCTTATATTAGATTTAGAAGTCAATGTAAAAACTGCCTTATATGCGTAATTGCAATATTGTAGTTATGTGCAAGAAAATGAACTCCCTATAATTTAAACCATTAGCTGATGAATTAATTATAATTAAACTTATTTAAAAACAGACCAACCATTTGTTCATTATTAAATCAGTTTAATAAAAACACTGTTTAATTGACTTTCACATGGTCCAAGCATGCACAATTGTTCCTGTCTGATACTTTTGGCTGTGTGACAAAAAATTGGACTGTTGCACTTCAGAATTATAGCACACATTGAGTTCAGTGAAGGGTTTAACTATTACATGCCTTTTTTGAACAACTTTTTGTCTTTTGGCAGCTTTCATTTGTCTTTTCATTTTGCATGATTTACAGTGAAACTTTGCATTCTCTTTGACTTTTCACAAGATCAAGACTTTTATCAAGACTTTCAACATTCATGACCTTTTCATCTCTTTTCTTTTTGCAAGATATTCTTCTCTTGCAGCCGGATCATTTTCATTGGGCTCTGTGTCGTGATTTTTCTGCACTTGAGAGTTGCAATCAAAATTATAAAATAAAAAAATATACATATAATCATGAAAATTGTTTTTAAATTTCATATATGGACATTGATTGCAGCTGCACCACCTGACTTTTGTAATTTTACATTGAACAAGCTTCTACTTGAAAGTCTGTATTAGCTTTAGCCTGTGCTAGCAAATACACTGAACAAAATTATAAACGCAACACTTTTGTTTTTGCCCCCATTTTTCATGAGCTGAACTCAAAGATCTAAGACTTTTTCTATGTACACAAAAGGCCTATTTCTCTCAGATATTGTTCACAAATCTGTCTAAATCTGTGTTAGTGAGCACTTCTCCTTTGCCGAGGTAATCCATCCACCTCACAGGTGTGGCATATCAAGATGCTGATTAGACAGCATGATTATTGCACAGGTGTGCCTTAGGCTGGCCACAATAAAAGGCCACTCAAAAAATGTGTGGGGGGGGGTCTGAAAACCAGTCGGTATCTGGTGTGACCACCATTTGCCTCACGCAGTGCAACAAAACAAAAACAAAAGTGTTGCGTTTATAATTTTGTTCAGTGTACATACATGTATGAGTTCTCTAGATAATGTAATATCATGCTTACTGTCATTAGCCCAAGACTGGTTGCCCACTGAAGCTAAGCAGGGTTGAGCTGGTCAGTCCCTGAATAGCAGACCTTCTGGGAACACTAGGTCGCTGCTGTCAAACCAAGTTACTTTCGTCTTGCTCCGCACCTCCCCAAACAGATGATTTCCCTGTTGGAAAAACCAGCATATGCTGGTTAGGTATGTTTTGACGCTGGGATGCTGGTTTATGCTGGTCCTTTGCTGGTTTAAGATGGTCCTTTGCTGGTTTATGCTGGTCCTTTTCTGGTTTATGCTGGTCCTTTGCTGGTTTAAGCTGGTTCTTTGCTGGTTTATGCTGGTTTTTGCTGGTTTAAGCTGGTTTATGCTGGTCCTTTGCTGGTTTAAGCTGGTCCTTTGCTGGTTTATGCTGGTCCTTTGCTGGTTTAAGCTGGTCCTTTGCTGGTTTATGCTGGTCATGTGCTGGCAAAGAACCAGCATAAACCAGCAAAGGACCAGCATAAACCAGCATCCCAACGTCAAAACATACCTAACCAGCATATGCTGGTTTTTTCAACAGGGTTATAGCATTTAAACATGTTGTGTTCACTGCTGTACTACTCTTTTTTTCTCTCTCGCTTAATCCGTTTATTAAATGGTTACAATAAAAACAGGATACAAATACAAGAAAATATGAAAAATATAATTCCCACCCCACCCCTAAATCAAAACACAAAGAAGAAAAGGAGTCATAATTATAGTGCATGTTAAGCATTTACAAATATGAAGTATACATGGACAGAAGTTTAGACATACATGCACATAGAATTATACTCATCTCAACAGATTCGAGCCATCCTCATGATGACATCTTAATGTTTATTTTGACCGGATGTAAAGTGCTATTCTTTGACACAACTAGGAGTAATTGTTCTCTAAACCATCAGGAATCAGCGGTGAGGAGGAGGAGTTTGCCGCAACACTCAAAACTTCACGCGTGATGAATTAATTTCTACACATACAAACTGATTAGGTTGTGGGTAAACTTGGAGGACACACATGAAAAATGTTTGTTTTGAGTATACTTCACCAAACCCATGCTACAAAAGAATCATGTAAATCCCAGTAAGCCTTGAGATTATTATTTGTGACATTAGAGCCAAATATATGGCTATTATAACATATAACCTATAAAACTAAACTGAACAACAATCTCCTTTTCCAACTTCATTAAACTTCTTTTCATTAACAGTTTTGTTAACATTTAATTTCTGCTATTGTAGGCGCAAACTGGGTGCTTAATGCAAATGTAATTTGCCACATTTACAAAATCAGGTGATTATGTTCACCCATCTATGCAAATGTCTCTTTATGTATAGAGACAAAAGAATGAAGCTACTCCCGGTCTGTCACATGAGGTTATAGTGATAGTGTATATTTGTGAAGACGCTGATGAATGGCACAAATATCTTCAGCTCTAGGTTTTGTGGTTTTCCAGGAGGATCAGCTGCACACGGATATGATTGTAAAGCGTTTTGTTTGTGCATGAATCAGAAAAGCTCTATATAAATGCTTCATTTATTCAATTTAATAGCTCTTTCAATTAGCTCAACAGCCTTAAAACTACTAGTATTTGTGAAATTTGTTCATAGGAAATGTTTCAAACCTACAATCATGCCAATTTAAATTCATTCCTGGGATTCAGTAACATTTCAACTTGGAATATACATTTTTATTTCAGCTACATATGATTCAACTTCTAAATACCCCACATCATTAGGCACATATCAAAGTTTCAAAAAAATCATATTTTCCCACCTCAGGGATTAAAGACCTTTTATTATTTTTTCAGTTGTTTTTTTCAGCTTTAGACACCTTTCAGTTTTTTTTCTCAACCCTGTGATGGACAAAATTGGATTGGTTTAAAACGGATTTTACACAGAAATTGTTATTAAACATATAAACAAACATGTTCATGTGTCCCTGATAACAATTTAATGACAACATTTGTTATGTAATGTAAATAATAAATGTAACATTTATTATAATTTTCACATTTTTATAAGACTTAAGCTAAAAATACACAAAATGTGTGTCTACAGTCTCTTTATTTAAAATTTTTTTTTTTTAATTTAAAATGTTGCCTAAAACCACAATTTTATTGTTTTCGCCCTTAAAGGGATAGTTCACCCAAAAATGAAAGTGTGATGTTTATCTGCTTACCCCCAGGGCATCCAAGATGTAGGTCACTTTGTTTCTTCCTGAGCGCGTCCTCGACAGCTGGAGCGTGAGGCGTCTTCTTCTTGCTTTACGGCAGATCGCAGACTTATAAGTGCATTACCGCCACCTATCTCTCAAATGGACAGTTGACACTCCTAATTGAGATTGTAGATAGAGTGTCAATGGTCTATTTGAGAGATAGGTGGCGGTAATGCACTTATAAGTCTGCGATCCGCCGTAAAGCAAGAAGAAGCGTCACGCGCCGGCTGTCAAGGACACGCTCAGGACAGTTCAGACAACGGTAAAAAAATATATAAATACTGTTCAGTTTCTTGCTCAGACCGATCGTTTCGTGTCTTTACACATCAATGTATCGTCACGAGCCGCAGGGTTTAATTTGGTTTTGTTTGTGTATGTTTTTTTTTACTCTCAAAGCTGTGATTCCCATCCACTTCCATTATAAGACTGACAGACTGCAACGGTTTAAGTTAAAAATCTTGGATGCCCTGGGGGTAAGCAGATAAACATCACATTTTCATTTTTGGGTGAGCTATCCCTTTAACATGTCAGATGGTAATCAGCAAGAAACACTTTTGTTCTTAATTGTCTTCCCTATATTTTCTAAAAATATTAATGCGACATGGTGTGACGGGGTGGAAGACTGTAACACATTTGAAGGGATACATTGCCTTAAATTTAAAATGTTGGTTTTGTTTCTCTATCATACTGTTCCCTTGTTTCTGGGTCAACATTTCTACATGGACAACACTGTCTTTCTGCTGCAAATGTGGGTGCAATTTCTGATGTATGATGCTTGTCAACATTAAAGTGGACATATTGCATCAAAAATTCTATTTAAAACAAAAATATGAGGTCATGATTTGGGAGTATATATATTTACTGAAACTATGGCTATTTTATATTTTTTTCATTAAAATTATTAGTAAGTGAAGCAAATAACTCAACCCTGTCACAAGTTTACAACCCCATAACAATGAGAAATACATATATTAGTGACGGGGTTGTGGTTTTTCACTCAAAATGGCCACTGCTCCTCATGTAGTGTAAGACAGTAGACCACATATGGCAGCAATAAAATAAGTACATTGTATATACTTACAGATTAAAATCGAATGTTGAAAAAGTAATAATTTTCCATCTTAATTTTATGCGACGGGGTTGAGTTGTTAAGCGTGACGGTACCCTCCCTGACTACAGTATGATAATACTAACCATTTTCTGCTCCACTATTAAAGAGACCTGAATGATGTATTTCTGGTAAATTATGTCACGCATGAGTGGAGTCTAAATTATTATGGGCGTAGAATGGTTAGTGTGACGGGGTTGAGTTCAGAGTGAGGGACATAACTTTAAAGTCTGTTTTTTATCAAATATATTGCATTTTTTTAGAAAATAATTTTTTACACGAAAGGAACACAAATAAATGCTTACATTGTTGCCGAAAATCACAGACACTATTGATATTTAAAAAAAAATCATTTTCTAAGTACAAACTCAGTGAAGTGCCTCGGGGACATGACAAAATGCTTGGTTTAAGATAGATATGACATTAATATTTCTTAGCATAAAATAAAGGGGTCATATGATGTTGCTAAAAAGAACATTATGTTGTGTATTTGGTGTAATGCAATGTATTTTTGCGGTTTAAGGTTAAAAAAACATTATTTTCCACATAATGTATATTATTGTTGCTCCTCTATGCCCCGCCTTTCTGAAACATGTCGATTTTTACAAAGCTCATCGTTCTGAAAAGCGAGGTGTGCTGTGATTGGCCAGCTATCCAGTGTGTTGTGATTGGCCGAATACCTCAAGCGTGAGACGGAAATGTTATGCCCCTCACCATACTGTGATGCCCTGTCCAGCCGGAGCGACGAGACAAAAACATGAAAATCCATTATAAACGAGGCATTTGTTGCATCCAGTGGGGACATAATACATAATACTGATTATAATGACTCATACTGTCTTTTTACGCGTTGCATTGCATCGTGCCACGTAAACATAAAACCATGTCTGCATTTGTGATCGGAGAAATGACAAACAATAAGCGCTACTATACACTGCCCAAAAAACTCGCCTTAATTATAAAAAATATAAAAACTCTTTAAATATAAAAATGTACTTACAGTCAGTGAGTCAGAACAGCCGGCATTGTACAACAGTCACAACAGTCCTCCATAAATTGTGCTGCACACATCTGAATATTTGGGTTGAAGTGTTCTGGAACAGTGTTGTAAATACAACTTAACCACTGATTTCTAGTCGTGTCCATTTTTGAAAGGCCAAACAAATTAGTTTCGCTTTCACAACGAAACACAGCGTCACATAGAACGTGTTTGACTCTTAACTTTTATAAAGAATATCTCTTTGGTTTTGAGACTTTAGTCTTTGCATTTTTACAGATCTTCTTTATGCACCAAGAGCTTGTAACACTCCAAAGAGAAAGGAAAAATTGAAATCGCATTATATGACCCCTTTAATGCATTAATAACCCTACAAGGTAGATGTACAAATCTGCAGCTATCGATCATGCTAATGTTGATAGAACACAACTGCAATTACAAACGAATGTAGCTTATATGCCATCGCACAATTAATAACATTGCAACATGTTGTCTATTGATTGTTGCATATTTGCTTGTATTTGTGTTTTTGAGTAATCTCTGTGGCCCTAATAAAGGTTCATTTTATTGACACGGTATAATAAAATAATGAGGCCTACAAGTTTTTGGCTATGGCACTAAAAAATGCATCAAACTAAACTGTAATGGTTCTAACTGTATCTGATTGCACACAATTAGCCAACATGTATTTAACCAAGAATTAAACTATGAATAACTCTGGCAAGGCTTTTTTGTTTTGTTTTGTTTTGCCTGTGTGTGTGTGTGTGTTTCATGTACTTTTGAAATGTTGGCTTGTGAACAGGACTTTTATGTTGGTAGGGCGCTGTGACTTCATTATAAGACAGCGTCGCGCTCCTGCATCTGTTGTGATCCGGATGAAGAAAGGTTTGTGTTTTACTGCGTTTAAGTCACTGCAAACCGTTGAGTCTGTTTAATAGTTTTTTGCAAGCGATGTAAATGTATTTCATTATCAGCGCGCGCTGACAAAACCGTGTAAATACAACGAGATCAACAAACAAACGCGATTGTGAATGAAACTTGTATGCATTTCTTGTGCTTGTCTAATTATGGCCAGGTTTCACAGACAAGGCTTAGGTTAAGCCAGGATTAGGCCATGGTTCAATTATTTAAGTAGTTTTTATAAACGTGCCTTGTGGAAAAAAAACATTATTTGTGCTGAGCATCTTAAAACAATTGCAGGGACATATTTTAAGATCAGTGAGTGCAAGGTTCTTTCTTTTGAAAGAGCTCAGACTTACATTTGAGCCTGAGACTAGTCTTCAGCCTCGTCTGTGAAACCAGAGCTAGCCGAAGCCATTAACCATCACTCTGACTGACTCCCTCACCAGTGTGCTCACTACTGAACTAGGGAGCTGACTGAGACACACCCACTGATTTAGTTTGTATTGATCTATCTTTAAATATTCTCATCTTAAACATGACAGCCTGTGGATCTCAGCAGGAGTTTTTCTGTGTGGTTGGACACACTATTATAAAGATGGCGTTTATTAAAGAGGAGAGTGAAGACGTGAAGATTGAAGAAGCATTCAGAGTCAAACAAGAAGATACTGAGGAACACACAGGTTGGTTTTCATTCTCATTCGATGCTTATTAACATGCCAAGCTCTGCAGAGAAGTGCATTATATTTTAAGCATATTCAAGGGTGTCAAATACTTGAGAGATTTTACTTAATAACTTTTTACTCCTTACAATTTAATTTTGACTTGCTTTTTATTTT
>NW_015507614.1:65995-66531 GCF_001515645.1 Sinocyclocheilus grahami
AACTTTTTACTCCTTACAATTTAATTTTGACTTGCTTTTTATTTTCTACTGTCTTAAAAGCGTTAAATATGGCCAACAGAAGCTCAGACGTGTGCTTGACGTGCGAGAACCAATGATGATTGTGTCTAGGGAAGCATATTGAAATGGCAACAAAAAAGTAGCAAAGTCACTTTTTCAAAAAATAAAAAATTAATTACTTTTATATAACCATTAGCTGTCTATGTAGTATTAAAGGCACACGATTGAATGCCAAAAAAAAGGCTCTGTGAATTCACATTCAATTATTATTTTGGTTGCCGTGCTTTCTTTCTTTATTTCTTTAAATAAAATGTGACAATTCTTCAAAAATTGTTTAAATGAACACTGTACGTTAAATTAATTGTAAATCATGTTTAATGATGTTCTTAGAGGGATAAGTGGTATTATAATGACATGTCGAGTAGGGCTGTGCGATTTGGGGGGAAATATAAAATTGCGGATTTTTTTGACATATTGCGATTTGATTTGCGATTTTAAATTAGCAAAGTCAAGCTTCA
>NW_015507614.1:67908-68640 GCF_001515645.1 Sinocyclocheilus grahami
ATTTCGATTAATCGCACAGCCCTAATATCGAGTAATAATTAGGGCTGTCAGCGAAATATTTTTTTAATTAAATAATTGCATATCAATAACTGTGAAGAGAGAAAAACGAACATATTTAAAAGTTAATTAATATTTCAGACGTGGGCATTGAATACACAACACACAACTTGGCCTTTTCAAAAAGTTTTCATTCTGTCACTTATTATTATTTCAAAACACATTCTTGTATTCTTTCTGCATGTTTCAGGCTTCTGCATCACATCTGGCTCATTAACGGGATAGTCCACCCAAAAATGAAATGTTCTCATCATTTATTCACCCTTATGCTGTCTCAGGTTTACATGGCTTTCTTTCTTCAGATGAACACATATAAAGACATAATGCAAGTGCATGAGAACACTTCAAAAACCACACACTGGCAGCGCCAGAGAATTTTGTGCTAGATCATTGACGGGGAGCTGGGCAATTAATAGTAAATATGAGAAGAAAAAAAGGTTCTTTATTATTTAAATAACAATTATTTTATCTTTGATACTACTGCAAAAACTAGTAGCATAAAGGGATGTAACGATTCACTCAACTCACAATGCGATTCACGATACTGATTTCCCTCAGATCGCGTTTTTGATAATTCACACTGCTTGATGGTCACTCGCGTGAACGAGCACCGATTTGCCTCCGATGTCTGGCATTTGTCTGCAATTTCGCAAAACCTGTCGGCGAGTGAAAAAT
>NW_015507615.1:0-1419 GCF_001515645.1 Sinocyclocheilus grahami
TTTTTTTTTTTAAAGCATTTTTTCTGAGGTATCTGGTCTGAATCTTAATATGATCAAATGTGAGAGGTTTTCACTGAAGAGAGTTAACTTTGAGGAAACTGAAGGAATCTGTTGAGGAGGAGGTCACACACCGTGGAGGAAAACTTTGTAAAGATCATATTGTGCTTCTCTTCATTTTCATCCCTTTCTCAACAGTACAAACAGCACTTTTAAAAGATATTGGTTAAAACAGTTTATTAAAAATAGTAGTTCTGTGTGGAATATATTTTCTTAATGAGCTATGTCTTAAATTTAAGTGTCATATTTCAGCTATAGAATATTGTATAGTTATGAACTCTGTCTCTGTCAAAATACTTTCTCTGCTCAGAAATCAGAGCACTTGGTGTAAGACTGTTAGGTCTCCAAATATCTGTTTTTAGATCAATTTGATTTAAATAATGAAAAGTGCAGGAATCAATCAGTTAGATCTCTCGTTCTTAATATTTCTTCTCCTCCTTCAATTTTTTATATGCATAAGTATGTTTCTCTCATTTGTGTGGGATTCTTAGTCTTAGAAAGTTCTTAGTCATTATAACTAATCATACTAGAGTCATTTAAAATATAATAAATTGTGAAAGACACATTAGATCATTTTCAACTGGATATAGATTACAAATGCTCTTGTTGTAATTGTGAAAGAGTGTCAGAGTGTCTATTCATTTTCTGAAAGTCCCGTTCATCTTTATTTTGGAATGAAATGTCACCATTTCTAAGTGTTTCATTAATTCATTAAATAATATTAAATATGTCATCATTTTTACTTCATTCAAATGAATATGACTTTTCCAAAAGAAAAAGTAAAACAAATTAAAGGAACACTTTGAAAACACATCAGATCTCAATGGGGGAAAATATCATGCTGGATATCTATACTGATATGGACTGGGTAATGTGTTAGGAACAAAAGGATGCCGCATCGTTTGATGGAAATGAAAAATATTAACCTACAGAGAGCTGAATTCAAAGACACCCCGAAAATCAAAGTGAAAAAATGATGCAGCAGGCTAGTCTATTCTGCTGAAGAACTAAAGAAACGTTATCAGCACGATGGTATAAGACTACATTTCTAGTCTATTACCACCCACTGCCACTTATAATATTTAATATAATTATAATATTATATATTTAAAATTTGCTATTGAGTGACTATATTGTATTGAAATAACACTTCGATGTTAACATTGAATCAAGACTAGTTAGCACAAAATTTATAATCAAAGTGGTTTAATAACAGAATTGTGTTATGGTTACACTTGAATTGGTTACAAAATAGATGAAGGATGGTAGAACATATACAGTTAAAGGTACCCAGCATGTGTGCAAAATATTACCTGTGAGAAAGAGATGGGGGGGGGTGATTGAGAGAGAGAGAGAGAGAAA
>NW_015507615.1:6191-14402 GCF_001515645.1 Sinocyclocheilus grahami
ATTTCTATTTTCTACTCTAGAGTTGTTTGGTTTTGGAGAGTAATTTATAAAAATGGTTAAAATGATATATAAGGTTATTAATAGTTCAGTTCTCTTACAATTTGATACTTCTAATAGATTTCCTATCAGCAGGGGTGTTAGGCAAGGGTGTGGAATCTCACCCTTTCTGTTCTTATTAGTTGTGGAATTACTCTCTTTAAATATTCAAAATAATCCTGATATCAAGGGCTTGACCATTTTTGATCGTGAGATTAGAATTTCACAACTTGCAGACGATACAACCCAGAAAATACAAATCAGGTTGCAGAAGTACTTGAAATCATTAACTCCTTTTCGGAGGCTTCTGGTTTAAAATGAAATATTCCTAAATGTGACATTTTTTGTTTATTTGATAACCTTGAAACCTCTGTGAATAATATACCTATTAAAGATAATGTGAAATATCTCGGCATCCATATTTCCAAGAAAATCTCTCTTAGGCAAGAAATTAATTTTACTCCTAAAAATAAAAAAGCAAAAGGAATATTTAACAATTGGCTTCAAAGAGATCTATCCTTTCTTGGTAGAGTTATTTTAATAAAAGCAGAAGTTCTGTCTCATTTTATATACGCATCTGTTTCATTATTTGTTCATGACAATACATGTAAACTAATTAATAGTTTATTATTTAACTTTTTTTGGAAAAATAAACATCATTTGAAGAAACAAGTTCTTTGTGGTAAGAAAACTGATGGAGGTTTTGACATGCTTGATTTTTTTGACATTAATTATACTTTCAAAGTAAATTGGCTTAAGAATTGTGTCAATTCTCCAGATTGTTTTTGGTACTTTATCACACACAATATCTATATTTTTTACATTTTTGTTAACTTGTAACTTTTCCCCTTCTAAACTCCCCATTAAACGTTCTAAATTCCACGTACAGGCACTTTTGGCATGGAAACTTTGTTTTGTTCACAATTTCTCCCCGCATAAAGTGAAGCTATGGAACAACGAAAGCATTTTAGTAAAGAACAAGTCGATTTTTCTTAAGAATTGGCATGAAAAAGGTATGAATTATCTTTGTGATATACTAGATCCTCAAGGGAATGTTTACTCTTATTGTGATTTCATGTTTAAATACAATTTCCCTGTGGTTCATAAGCAATTTCTTACAATTGTTAAAGCTATGCCTAATGGTCTTGTTCACTTAATGAAATGTCATCTATCATTTGAAGAGATTGTAAAAAGGGAACCACATTTTTTGGTTGATGACAAGTGCGTTTATGACCCAAAATGTAATAATAAAATTATAAGAAATGTGTTTCAGTCAAGGAAAAGAATAACTTTTTTTGGAATTATTTAATAGATAAGATTAAAAAAAGCATGGCTCCTACCTTATAAATTCTGTGTCCCCAACAAAGTCAAATAATTACATTTAAAGATTTTGCATAATATATGCCCCACTAATGAGATTACATCCAAATTTGGTAATCCTCATCTGAATTGTAATTTCTGTAATGTCAGCATTGAGTCTATTGATCATCTTTTTTTCAAATGCCCGCTCGTTAAGGAATTTTGGTCTGACGTGTCAAAATTATTTTCTTCAAAATCTAATGTAGACATTGATGTTACTATGTGTGATATATTTGGTTATTTTTCTCATTGTAAACATTACATAGGAAATTTATTTATTTTATTGGGAAAATATTATATTCATAAATGTAAATTTTCTTCAACATCTCCAAAATTACATAATTTTCTTTTGTGACTTTAGCTACTTAATTATAACACTAAAAAATATGAATACCAAAAAAAGTGTCAAATTTGTGAAACTGTATAATGATCTGCTGAATGGTACATAATTCATGATTTACTACCTCTGTATTTTTTTTGTTTTATCTATGTATTCTTGTTTATTTTTTATTATTATTATTTTTTTTTATCTCTTCTTTGTCTTCCTACATAATTTCTGTATTCATAATGTCATCCAATGTTACATTAATTGTTAAGTGTTTATACTTACAATAAAAAAAATAAATAAAGTTAATGGCGGATTGCAAACAATTTTTAGGTGCATACCGCCAGCTGCTGTACAAGAGTGTGTAACATCATGTCATTTTAAGTGTGCTCATATTCTGCTCATTAGCCCTGTATCATTAAGGAATTGAACTAATGCTTTCCTGCTCATCCTTATCCCCCATCCCTCTCCTTCTGTTCCTAGTGTCCCCATCAGACTCCACTCCCGGCCTGCCTCCTGAACCCTATCTCCAAACACCCATCTTTCCACCTCATATATTATACAGTGTAATATGACATGCTCAGCATGCTCTTTAACCCCGCAGTTATCACAGTTCTCATTATTCCTGGTCCCCATTAAAAACAAGGTGCTATTCAGTCCTGTGTGGTCCACTCTCAGTCTTGTTATTATTCCTTTCTCTATCATTTTTAATACTAACAGACTTTTGTATTTTATAATATCCCCTTCCTTTCTTGTCTTCCTCCCACCATTTCTGCCATATTTCAATAGCTTTCTTCTTAACTACTGCGTTTCCCTCACCTTTTCCAAGTGGTATTGGAACTGATATTTCTTTATGTAATGCCTCTTTTGCTCATTTATCTGCACTTTCATTCCCTTTCACTCCCTCGTGTGCTGGCACCCCACAAAACTGAACATCTACAGCAGCCCTCTGTAATCGTAACAAACTGTGACAGAGTTCTATCAGTAAATATTCTCTGACAGATGTCATTGACTGAAGGCTTTTTATGACAGCTGAGGAGTCTGTGCATAACATCACGCTATCAGCTCTGATCTCTTCAACCCACTGCAACGCAATGATGACTGCCACAATTTCTGCTGCACATACAGATAACTGACCAGATAATCTTTTGGAGATATTAATTTTCAATTCTGGGATATGTATTCCAATTCCCACACATTCCTGTTTGTTCTTGGATCCATCTGTATACATCTTGAGATAATTATATTATATTTATATATGAGATAATATTCCTTTTTCTTTTCCATGATACTAAAACATGTCTGTGCCTCTGGAAAAGCCCTGCTGGAGTGTTCCCAACTGGGCTGAGCGTAGTGCAATCTAAGGCTCCGTTCCATATTCCCTCGCTCTCTTTTCTCCGTTCCATCCAAACCCATGCCCCTGAAACCTGGAATACTCCCAACAATCCTCTAGTATCTCCTTTGTAGGGTTTTCTTTCCCACTTCCTTTCAGTCATATCCAGTATGCTAGTACAAGTTTTTCTCTTCTTAGCTTCAGGGGTAACTCACCTGTTTCTATGAGTGTTGCGTTAATGGGAGTTGTTTTAATAGCTCCAATGCAAACACGTAATGCTCTTTACTGTAATCTATTAATTTTTTCAAATAATGTTCTTGCTGCTGCACCATAAACTATACAAGCATAATCTATTGCTGACCTCATGCAGGCTCTTTATATGTCAATCAGTGAGTGTTTCTCTGCACCCCAGTCACATCCAGCCTCAGCTCTTATTAGATTCATAGCTGTTTTTGCATTTAGTTTCTAAGTGCTTTATGTGTGTTTTCTATGTATATTTACTATCAAACCATAAACCCAGGTACTTCAATTCATTTACGTTCTCCATTGGCTGCTGATATAATGTTAGCTTTTCAACATGACGCTTGTGGTTTTTGTGAGCATCATGTAACAGGATTTGTTTGTTGATAACTTAAACCCCCTCATATGACCATTTTTCTACTTTCCCTATTGCCTTCCTTATATTCTCTGTCACGTATGCCACATTCCTTCCTCTCATCCATATGGCCCCATCATCCGCATATAACGCTGATTTGATGTGTTCATCTAAATCTGAAAACATATCATTTATCATAATGTTGAATAATATCGGGCTGATTGTGCTCCCCTGAGGAACACCATTGTTTATATGAAGCTCCACGTCTTCCAAGTCTGAGCCAACTCTGGCGAACTGCGGTGGGCGCGCAGGGACAAAATACCAAACATCTGCAATATTTTAACCAGCAGGGGGCACTCAAACACCATTTCAGTTTGTTTAAAGCAGGGGTGGGCAAACTTTTTGACTCGAGGGCCACATTAAGTGAGGGGTAATAATATATTTATGACAAATGAAACTTTGATTATTATTTTTATTCTAAGTTGACACTCACTTCCTGTTGATCATTTCATTCAGAAATAATGTAAAATAAACTAAACGTTTACAAACATTAGAAACATGTATATTCTCCACACTCCACAAACAAAAATACTGTAAATTTAGCAATGTTCAGAATAGAAAAAAAGAACGAAAATATAAGAAAAAACAAACACAAATTATAGTGGCATTCACTATATACATATATTATAAATGCCCAGCCTAAATATATAAAGCAAAAGTGAAACTAGTGGCGTGGTTGCTGGAAAATGCACAATACAAACTCAAAACAAACTCGCTTGTCTTTTCTCATTCCTCACCCATCCTAATGTGTGTGCTTGAGCTTGAGCTTGATTGCTTTATATAGCCTGTTTCAGATTAAACCTGTTTTTTGCAGATGAAAACAAAAAAGATAATCCAGAAAAAAAACTGTAGGCTACTATATCCATTTTCATAAATATGTGTGTGGAAAACAGAAGAAGAAAGCATATCTTTGCAAGATAAATGACAAATTATTTGCATGTTTTCCTCATGAAATTACAGGAGGATAGCACTGGCGTTTGTTCTGATACTGGAAAGTCTACGGAGCATTTGAAGCATTTTTAAAACAGTACCAATACAAGGCATTTTTCAAGACAAATGAACACTTTCACATTTTTAAAACAAGTAACTTATTTACAATTGTGCCAGTTTTGTGGGGTATATATTTTGACTTTTTATTTAGTATTTGCTGTGCGGCTTGAGCGCGGTGTCCGTCAAAAGTAGACTAGGTGCCTATCTTTAGCGAAGCAATGCTAGAGCTGAAATTGTGCCGCGGCGTGGCTGGTGTAAGCGATCAGCTCCGGTGGGTTATATACCGTACTACAGGCAACAGCACCATCTATTGGATTTTACTGATCTTGCATCATTTGGACCAACTGCCTCATGGGCTGGATGAAAATGCCATAGTTTGCCCACCTCTGCAGATTCGTATCATTTTTAAAAATCCCTCTCGGGCGCCACAGGAGTGATAGTGGGCCACAGATGGCCGTAGTTTGGACACCCCTGGTTTACTCATTACCAAACAGTTACAATCATAGTAATGATATTGATTACTTTCATTACATTTTAATAAACAATATACAGGAGGGAGCAAAAAGATGCGCTTACCTGTTGTAGTTTCGCTCATTTTCTGACGAACTACGGTGGGCGCGCAGGGACAAAATACCAAACGTCTGCAATATTTTAACCACTCAAACACCATTTCATTTAGTTTAAAGCCTAATTTCATGGAATTCAACAGTATGAATTATTATAATCTACATTCTCTTTTTGATTCCGTTACATCAACAGACTTCAGCAAAGACACGATCAGCTATTGTGACATTTGCAGCGATCACAACAGCATTTATTCATGAATCTGTGATGAACCGTGTTTCATATAAAACACAAAACCAGAACATATAAAAACTAATTAAGTTAAACTCAATGCATTGCTTCTTTCACTTTTTAAATTCTTACATTTTTTATATTTGTTGTCTTTTAATTGTGTTTTTTTTATTTTTCTTTTCTTTTTCCCCCTATATTTCTGTGCCTGTATATTAATGAGAGAAAATTAGAGATGTTGATTTTTGAGAGAGTTGATAAACATTCAACATCAGAAAGTCAAACTAAATATGATCTGAGCTCTTTTTTACATTTATGTTATATCTTGCTCTAGAAAGCATTCAAATTATGTCACTTCCTGGTTGTTGCCATTTTAAAAAATGCTTTAGTTTTAAAAAGAAGGAGACGGAATGAAAGGAAATTGTGTCATAACAGCGTTGAGTGAAAAATATTGCGAAGATAATTAGTTATTAATTAAGTTTTGAATATAATATAATAAACTATTGTACATATACACTGTAAAGCTGTAGCCTGCCTGGATCAGAAACATGTGTTGTGCTTCTCTGAGAACAGACTACTCAAATGAAAGCTTGCAACTGCAGGAATAACCACAATTAGAGAGTTGTTTGCGTGAAATATCCCATAAACATTCCCACGTTTGCTCTGTGAGACACAGGCTTCAGTTTATCTCCATTAATACTATTTTCTGAGCATATTTTCACTTACCTACATCAACTTGCTCCATCAATATTGTCTCCACATATTTTACATTTAAACCCTGTTCTCTTCGCATCGATTATCTTTCTTAGATCGTAATATAACTGTACAGTTAACACAAACAGTGTTCAGTAAAGATAAGACTTGTGTGTATTTGCTGTATATATTGTATTTGCTGCTTATAGACTCCAGACAGATAATGATTTATGCAACAGATGCTCTTTATTCATCTCACTTGCACAGAAATAAATGCAGTAATTAACATAAACACACAGGAGAAACACAAACACTGGGCATTGTATGCATTTAACATATAATAATTAAAATACATATTAAATAATACAAACAGTTATCACTAATAATGTTATAAAATAAAGTTACTGATCTATTTTAAGTCCATGCTTATTATTATCATGCTTATTCATATCTCTGATGAGGACTGATACTTCGGTTGACTGTAGCAGAAATTAATCTGTAATTTCTTTACAATTTAATAATATTTAGTTATGTTAATCAAATGTATTTTAGAAATGGCTAGGGATCGGGTGCTTGGATCATTTGTAAATAACCTAGTTCATCTAACCGTGTGGTCAAACTCCTCTGAGTGATTTATCTAAATAATCAAACAAAGAAAGTCAAAAGTAAAGTTCATTTTAAAGCACTAAAAACACACACAAAAAAAGAGTGCTCAAAAAAGTAATCTTTGTGTAAATGTATTTATTTATTTAGTAATTTAGCAGAAGCTTTTATCCAAATGGTGTCAGATCTGACTAACAAAGCACTCGATATCACCAACCCTGAAAAACACGGAAGACCATTCTATGTACAATGCTTTGGCAATATGTATCCAAGTATGTCATGCCAATAAATCAATATGAATTGAATTGAATTGAATTGAAATGATTCTTAAAGTTCATGTGGTCATACATGTATTGTGTGCTTGGGTTGATATATATATGCATTTGCAGACAATGTAATTAACTGTAACTGTCATATAACTGTATATCCAATGTTTTGAAGGACAGTGCCATTGAATGTGAAGCTAATATGAAGTGGGTTTTCATGAAAAAGAAAACAATCGAACTAAAATCAGAACTGAAAAAAAAACCTTCCAATAAAGGTCCAAACAGTGATTCTATAAGAGCATTTGTTGTGTTATCTTTCAGTTGAGGTATCTGACATAATATGACATAACATTGATCTTTTATATGAAGTCTTCAGAGCCATAGGCTATACTATGTTGTTTTATTTGATAAATCGCTCAGAGGTTTGACCAAACCAGTTGGACAGAGTTTATATGTACAAATCATCCAAGAACCCAATTTCTAGCCATTTCTAATATACATTTGATTAACATTGCTAAATATTATTAAACTGGAAAGACATTAAAGATCCATCTTTGATTGTTAAAATAATTCCAGGTTCAGTTCCCAATCAGCCAATTAGATTTCACGTAGTATTTTCATCGGTCAGTCGTGGAAGTCTGATTGGTTAAAGCTTTATTTATATAGCACCTTTTAAAACAGTGTTTACAGAGAGATGCATGTGTGCATTCACAGAAAAGAACAAGATACAAACATTAAAGAGATAAAGTAAAACAAAGAACAATAACCAGTGTATCAAACAAAAATACAACAATAAAAATCAAAGACAGGCCCTAGTGAACAAATCTGTTTTTAGATATTTTTTTAAAAGGGTGTAATGATGGGGTGAATTAAGGGTGAATGGGACAGTTTTTGAATTTCCGCCTTGTGCAAGGTTTCTTGCCATAAATTAAAAACATCAGCCCAACACATGATACATTTCTGTAATACTGAAGATGTTAACTACTCATTTGAGGAGGAGACAATGTTATATTATTATAATGAAAGAATGCGTGACGTACACTTTTCTGTAAACAGGCCTGAAGAATCACCTAAAGTTCATTCAAAGGAGAAACACATTCATGTTCTTTCTGTGGAAAGAGTTTTTCACTGCTGCAGAGTTTAAAAGTTCATCAGAAGA
>NW_015507615.1:14711-28628 GCF_001515645.1 Sinocyclocheilus grahami
TCCCCCCCCCCCCCCATCTCTTTCTCTCAGGTAATATTTTGCATACATGCTGGGTACCTTTAACTGTATATGTTCTACCATCCTTCATCTATTTTGTAACCAATTCAAGTGTAACCATAACACAATTCTGTTATTAAACCACTTCGATTATAAATGATGTGCTAACTAGTCTTGATTCAATGTTAACATCGAAGTGCTACCTATTGCAATACAATATAGTCACTCAATAGCAAATTTTATATAATATTAAATATTATAAGTGGCAGTGGGTGGTAATAGACTAGAAATGTAGTCTTATACCATCGTGCTGATAACGTTTCTTTAGTTCTTCAGCAGAATAGACTAGCCTGCTGCATCATTTTTTCACTTTGATTTTCGGGGTGTCTTTGAATTCAGCTCTCTGTAGGTTAATATTTTTCATTTCCATCAAAGGATGCGGCATCCTTTTGCTCCTAACACATTACCCAGTCCATATCAGTATAGATATCCAGCATGATATTTTTCCCCATTGAGATCTGATGTGTTTTCAAAGTGTTCCTTTAATTTTTTTGACTTTTTCTTTTGGAAAAGTCATATTCATTTGAATGAAGTAAAAATGATGACATATTTAAGATCAGACTGAAGTTTAATTAAACACTTAGAAATGGTGCCATTTCATGCCAAAATAAAGATGAACGGGACTTTCAGAAAATAAATGCACAAATAGACTCTTTCACAATTACAACAAGAGCATTTGTAATCTATATCCTGAGAAGAAATATTAACAAAGAGATCTAACTGATTGATTCCTGCACTTTTCATTAATTAAATCAAATTGATCTAAAAACAGATATTTGGAGACCTTACAGTCTTACACCAAGTGCTCTGATTTCTGAGCAGAGAAAGTATTTTGACAGAGACAGAGTTCATAACAATACAATATTATATAGCTGAAATATGACACTTAAATTTAAGACATAGCTCATTAAGAAAATATATTCCACACAGAACTACTATTTTTAATAAACTGTTTTAACCAATATATTTTAAAAGTGCTGTTTGTACTGTTGAGAATGGCATGAAAATGAAGAGAAGCACAATATGATCTTTACAAAGTTTTCCTCCACGGTGTGTGACCTCCTCCTCAACAGATTCCTTCAGTTTCCTCAAAGTTAACACTCTTCAGTGGAAACCTCTCACATTTGATAATATTAAGATCGAGACCAGATATCTCAAAAAAAAAAAATAGTGTAGTCATCGGCCAACTGACACATTTTTGTGCATTTCCAAAAACGGTGATAGCTTGAAAGAAGCTCATATTTCCACAAGAAGGAAGCTGTGTGACGAGCAGATAAGCAGCGGAGAGATTGAACAGTCTTGTCTAAAGACCCTAGAAAGAAGAAAATCCACTGGAATTCATGAATCATTTTAGCGGAGCTACACTCTGTGCTCAGGGCTGGAACTGTCTTTCTAAATACTCCCTCCACATTCACATACTTCACACCACACTTCAAAGCTTCAAATCTGAATATTATACTATTTAAATCTTAATGTAATATTATGTATTATCATTCTTCAAAGATTGTCCTCATTTGTTAAACTAAAAGTAACAATGTAGTTACGCATTATTAATAGCGGGCGGGGGAGGAGCGCGAGCCGCGACACTAGCCTTCTGAGCCAGTCTCTGATCCTCAAACCGAGAAGGGCTAGGACCCCTGGGTTGTTCGGGCTCAGACCTGGACTTCGTGAAGGCTGCTATCCCGGTCTTTCAGCAGGTCAGCCTGATATGCTTGGAGCATCACCATCGTGTGCAATGAAGCGACAGCCCGACCTGCTGCTGCTGCGTATGCCCTGGCATCCGAGCGAGGGGTCAAGGAGGGGAGTCTTAGAGGACGTCTCACACATAGAGAGATAGCTGGCCAGCGTCTCTTTATAGGGGCATCTTCTCATAACCGCCTTCGCGCATTGCCTCGATGTTGGCATAACTCGTATGCTGGAATCGATGGATGCGTGAGGAAAAAACGGCCTCTTCCATTCCTTCTCAATCTTTATATGGAAAACAGGAAGAAAGGAAGGCTCACCTGAGCTGGAGGGTTATGGCCAGAAAAATAACGTTCATCGAGATACTCGCGACGTCACTTTCTTCAGTGATCCATAATTTCCAAAAGCTCATCATACGCAGGGCAGGAGGATTGGGAAGGCTCAGCCTCAGCTTCTTTGCCCTCCTCAGCTATTTCCTGATTTTGTTGGGCTGATCCCAGCAGAGCACTGGCCCCTGAATCAGACAATGTTAATGAAATAACATCATCCTCCAGCGGCTCACTCTCGTGCACAGCCGAAGATCGCGAAAGGGAAACCTTCCCTCAAACTCATCGGCCAGATCCACCTGCGATCCCCACGAGCTCATTCCCTTCCGTGCCTCAGCAGCGGCGGGGCCTGAATCGCGGGAAGCAGATGGCTGCCCCTCTTTCCTTGAAAAAAGAGAGAAATGAGAGCGGAGCTTTTCCCTTGGAAAAAATGCTCACAGTGCACGCTGATTGCCCCCTCGGAGGCATCGCGTGTGTGCTCTTCGCCCAAACAAATAACGCATTTATTTACTCTGTGTTTCTGCTTTGTTTGTTGTAATGAGAGGATTTGTTATTGTTAGCCACAGACAGACACACAGCTAACTTAATATAAAATTAAATAGAATAATGTGTATAACATGTAAGAGAGATAATGTAAATGTTTTAAGTAACATGGAAATTTCACATATTGTAGATTTGTTTTATATCTTTTGATAGATTTAAGTGCTGCGCTTGACAATCACATTTAAACATCTGAATCATTATGAATGAGTTTAATACAAATATTATTAAACTGAAGAGCCAGACAGACTCATCTGAGCTTCTTCCTCCTCTGAATTCTGAGGGACTCTTGACAATAAATCATAATCAACACTGTAAGGTGGAACAGAAGAGAGAGAGAGAAAATCAGTGTTCAGAACAAATTGCAAATCAGTTACTATTTCAATTGCAGTTTCAATTGAGTTAAAACGTTACATTTACATGATCTTGCATAGATATTTCTAAAACAATATTTGTGTTTTAAATACATTTGAACATTAATTCCATTCCTATGTTTGTCTGTTTGGGTTTGTGTGACTCCTGTTGAGTAACTATAAAGAGAAACACATGCTAATGAGTGTCATGCTGATGCCATTTATAATAAATAAGGAACAAATACAAATGAGATTTTGCCTCAAAACAAAAAGCTTTCAGTTAAATATTGCACTTGTTAAAGCTGTTTGTCCTCTAGTTTAAACATGTTTGTATTGGTCTCAGTGAATAACTGAAATTATTGCGCAGCTACCTGGAATACTTGATTCTGATTGGTCAGTCTGGTCATTCTGAGGTGTGTTATTCATCAAGTGTGTTGTCATTAGCAAAGCAGAATAACACTCAGTCATACGGTATTTGAGTCCGGCGTTTCTTTCACTTCTCTCGTATCACACCACCGCGCTCTCACTCGTTTCATTCAAACACAACTGCTATTAGCTTGTGCCTCAGTTACTGACTGTATTTACCCTCAAACCAAACCGCAGGAGATTCCTGTTAATAGTAGGCTTGCGGAGACATTGTTAAAAGTGTGTCTTGTTGTTGAAGTTGCTGCTAACTGACGAGAAGTGTTTAGCTGAATCTAAATTCTCCCCCCATACCCTCATTAAATAATTTAATAATCAATTTACAATGAATTTATATCTGTATTTTATGACGCTGTGGGCGAGCGCTTTGTAAAATGAATGGATGGATGATTCATCTTCTGGAGAGACGCGGGAATTCATTCGGTGCTCGACTCTCACAGTGCATTATGGGTATTCTCTACCCGTTGGCCATAAATCAGTTGTACACTCGTTATTGCTGTGCATTGTGGGATTTAATGAGTCCACTCGATAATGTTCACTAAGGTTACAGACACCACTGCAAATGGCTGTCCACTCAAAAAGTGCCCTATTTAAGCGTATGGGGCGATTTCTGACACAGGGTTTGTGTTTTTAAAAGGCGTTCTTCTCAAATAACATTGTATGTCCTCATCTTTATTTATAGATAACACACGTACACCTGCAAGATTTCTGTTAAAGACGGCTTCATCTGGAAAACATCTGCTGTGTTCAAACAGTTTATATACATTCATACAGAGACTGTACATTATGTCTTAAATGTCTGTCTTGTCTGAACTTCCAGGTTCACAGCCGTTTGTTAGGAACTGTTTTTCTTTGCGGAAGCTTTGCGTTTAAAGAGCTTAAAAATATTTCAACTCAAATCAATAATTTGTGTCTAATTATTCACTTATAAAAGTGAAAAGTGAAGTGACATGTGGCCAAGTATGGTGACCCATACTCGGAATTAGTGCTCTGCATTTATCCCATCCAAAGTGCACACACACAGCAGTGAACACACACCCGGAGCAGTGGGCAGCCATTTTTTACTGCGACGCCCAGGGAGCAGTTGGGGGTTCGGTGCCTTGCTCAAGGGCACCTCAGTCGTGGTATTGAACAACTTCCCCACGACATATGTGGCAAGAAAGCATATAATAAGTGTGATAATGCACATCCAGATGGATGTTATCACAGAATAAGCCCCTTCAGGAGGACACAAGTCCTGATCACCGTCGGGTTTATTCTGTGATAACAAGCGGCTGCAGGTACATTATCTCTTACATAAAGTAAGTGTAAAGTAATGTGACGTGTTGCTTGTCAAAGTAAAAACACACAAGAGACAGAGACATTGATCATGTGATGCTGGACGACTGTGAGCTGAAGCTGGAATCTGCTCTGATTTTACCAGCGTTTTCCTACAATCTGACCAAATCTATTTCAAACTGTAATGATTCACTATTACTGATGTCATTAATAAAGCAGCTGCTGCTGTATAAAGCTGTGACGGTGTGCTTTTGTTCTCTTTCCTCCTTTGTGTTCAACATTTTATCACCTTCACATTTCATTCTGACCAGGGGTGTGAAGTAACGAATTAAAAATACTCACGTTACAGTAATTAAGTAGTTTTTATCAGTAATTGTACTTTTTTGAGTAGTTAAAAAATTGTGCACTTTTACTTTTACTTGAGTACATTTTAAGTGATGTATCGGTACTTTTACTCTGCTATTTTCCTCCGTTTGTGGTCGTTACATGCTTATTTTAATTTTATTTTTATCCATCAACGTGATTGGATAGATAGTAATAGGTCTTGTGACTTTCGTCAAATCAAATTGTGCATAGAAAACTTTAACCGCCAACAGTTTATCATGGCTGCTGGAAGCGCATTCTTCAAGCATCAATTCAGTTGCATCTTCCTCTAACTTAATACGTTAAGGTAAATTTCAGATTTCTGCTTATTAAATGATTTGTATATAGGCTATGCGTGCCTATCTACTCGGCCTGAAATTTGGTGTGAGGTTGTGGGTATTGCGTACAGTGTTAACTCACGCAAGTGCCACATTCGGTAAATTCCCACTCACTTATAAGACACGCGATCTGCGCTACCTCTCTCGCGTGCGTTCTGCAGCGGTCACTTGGATAAGTCGTTGTTGCCTGTGGAACTAGTTGACTTTTGATGAGTTTGAGCGCGTGATGCGCGCTGTGAAAAAGTTTGTTGGAAACACAAATTGAAGATAAATCTGCACCTTATTGATGACCCGTGACATTAATATACTGCATCTGTGCCAGCACGTGATGCAATCTGGAAGCGCATTCTTCAAGCATCAATTCAGTTGCATCTTCCTCTAACTTAATACGTTAAGGTAAATTTCAGATTTCTGCTTATTAAATGATTTGTATATAGGCTATGCGTGCCTATCTACTCGGCCTGAAATTTGGTGTGAGGTTGTGGGTATTGCGTACAGTGTTAACTCACGCAAGTGCCACATTCGGTAAATTCCCACTCACTTATAAGACACGCGATCTGCGCTACCTCTCTCGCGTGCGTTCTGCAGCGGTCACTTGGATAAGTCGTTGTTGCCTGTGGAACTAGTTGACTTTTGATGAGTTTGAGCGCGTGATGCGCGCTGTGAAAAAGTTTGTTGGAAACACAAATTGAAGATAAATCTGCACCTTATTGATGACCCGTGACATTAATATACTGCATCTGTGCCAGCACGTGATGCAATAAAACTGCAGCTCGCTAAACGTTTTAAAAAAAAAAATCTATTTGATACAATCCGCCTTCAATTAGCAAGTGCACTCGCGCATAAACAATTTTCAAGTTCAACACTTTTTGTTCCATTCAGTTGTGGATGCTGCTGATTCACAGAGACCGCCGCGGCTCAGCAAAGAGACATGCGTGTTTGTGTTTTCCTTTGAAAAAGTTTCCCCAGAAATACCTCACTATTTAATGCATTTTTCCCTACAAATTGTATTATCAGCATAACAATTCGAGTAAATGTGTAAAAGGTATGGCATGATGCCATCCTTCTAGAACAATGTGCATGTGGTGCATCAATGAGCTGCTGCTTTGAGTCTCTAATCATATTGTTTCTCAGATCAAGCTCTTTTAGAAACTGCAGTGCTTTTGTGTTTGTCAAAGACTGAGTTAAAGAAGAAACATCTGTAATGCCACAGTCATAAAGACTAGAAAGAGACAAACAGAGGAAGAGAGATCATCTTACAAACAAATCATTAAGGTGAAGAATCTTTCACAAATATAATGTGAACACATAAACCCACTCATCATGAGATATTGAGTAGAAAGTGTTGTTTAACTCTTATGCGCTGTTGGTTTGGGGAGGACACTCGTGCTGTTTGGGGTCTCCAGAGAACACAGGGACCAAAAGCTCATTTTGTAACTTTTTTTTTTTTAAATAAATGTAATTTTACTTAGTTTATTAATGTTTTTACTCCACATTTGTGCAGTTTTTTTGAAGGATTTATGATATTTATTTTTTAAAAATAGATAAAAAAATATTTTTTAAATAGGTTTTTATACAAAAAGAGCTTTTTATGTAAAATTCCCTTTATAAAAAGACATTCCTAATTTTAATTAATAGGGATAACATGGCCAATGTGCCATAGTTTAATGCCAAATTGCTTCCATTTATTTGAAAAGAAACACTTTTAAAATAAAAAAACACTACATTTTAACTACAGCCACAGATGGCTCTAGAGCAGGGCTGTCCAAACTCGGTCCTGGAGGGCCGGTGTCCTGTAGAGTTTAGCTCCAACACTAATTAAACACACCTGAACCAGCTAATCAAGCTCTTACTAGGCATAGCAACTTCCAGTCAGGTGTGTTGAGGCAACATTTTCGTGTATTTTGTGGTCTGAATTGTCGTGGATTTATTTATTTTTTTATTTTATTTTTTTTATTGAGAACAAAGAACAAAAGGTCATCGTGTGTGTTACAAAGTCAAGACATTACAATTTCCATACATTCTTTGCAGTATAGTATTACACTTATCCTCAATGGTGTGTGCATTAATAAATGTTGTAATCAGATTTTCATCACTCGATACTATACATTTGACTTTTTTATTAAAATAATCCCTAACTTGCAAATATCTATAAAAATCCTGCTTTTCCAATCCAAATGTGTCTGACATGTCCTGGAAGCTCAATACATTTCCCTTAGAAGTGACTGAGCAATAAGATGTAATTCCTCTCCAGATCCATTGTTTAAATCTTTCATCCAACTTAGCCGGATCAAAATCTGGGTCATATGCTATCCACTTTAAAACCCTAGCCTGTTTTTCTAATTGTAATTTCCTCAAAACTCTAAACCACAACTTCACTAAGAATACAGTCCAATTATTTAATTTCCTGTAGCTCCTTTCAGCTAAATTTTTATCCCCAAGTAATGATTGTAAAGGTGTATCTATCTGTGTAATTTCCAACATTTTCCATTTAGACTCATAACCCGGTATACACCAGCATATTAATGGCTTCAATTGTGCAGCATAAAAATAGTCCTGAAAACAAGGTAGGGCCCTCCCACCCTTCTCTTTTGCCAACTGCAATGTCTTAAACTTTATCCTCGGTCTTCTACCATTCCAGACAAATCTCGAAATCATCCCATCCCACTCATTAAATTGGTTTTGTGATTTGTCCAGAGGTAATGACTGAAATAGATATAGTAACCGTGGTAACACATTCATTTTAATTATTTCTATACGATTACTCATGTCTAGTGGGAGCAGAGTCCATTTAGCAATATCGGATTTTATCTCTTTACAAATAAGACCATAATTGTTGACGAAGAGTTTTGATATATCTTTTGTTAAGTTTATCCCTAAATACTTTAACGATGAAGAATTCCATTTAAATTTATATTGCCGCCTTATATCTGAATTAGGTCTAAAGTTATATGTAAGTGTTTGAGTCTTTTGTATATTTATATTGTAACCAGATTATAAATTATATGTGTGACGAGAGGGGCGGGGCCGAGAGCCGTGGGAACGGAGCGAGGCCGGTGGAGTAATTGCGAATGCGCGACACCTGCGCCACTCACCGGTCTCGAGTCTCACGGAGGAGCTCCGGAAGGATACAAAGGAGGAGTGACGACAGGGAAAGACGAGAGAGGACCAGGCCTGGATTTTTCTTAATCCTGGCTGTCGGTGAGGAGTATAACATTTTAATACACTTAATAAATGTATCATTAAAGCTGAATCTTGCCAGTACCTGATACAAACAATCCCATCCAACAGAGTCGAATGCTTTCTCAGCATCTAGACTCAACAAGACTGTGCTTATATTTTTTGTCATAATGTAGCTCATTATTTGTAGCGTTCTCCTTAAGTTATCCTGTGTTTGTCTATTTTGTATAAATCCAGTTTGATCTAGATCTACCAGCTCAGGAATAATGCCCTCCAGTCTCTTAGATAAGATAGAAGCAAATAATTTATAGTCCACATTTAAGACCGATATCGGTCTATATGAGCTACAATCATTCGCATCCTTCCCCTCCTTTGGGATGACCGAAATAACTGCTTCTTTCCAAGATTGTGGGATTTCCCCACCTCTCAGTATTTAATTAAAGCAGTTAAGCAGTATGGGTGTTATTTGGGCTCTGAACACCTTATAAAATTCAGACGGATAACCGTCTGTTCCCGGTGCTTTATTCACTTTCAGCTTTGATAGTGCAATATCTAGTTGTTCCAATGTTATTTCAGCCGTTAGTTCTTTATTCTGTTTTTCCCCTAGTGACGGTAGGTCCAGTGAATCTAAAAAACTTTTTAAGGTTAGGTTATCTGCCCGGGCTGGTTGGGTATATAGATCTTTGTAAAATAATTCAAAAGATTCCTGAATATCCTTTAATTTGTTACATACTTTCTGTGTTTCAGGATTCTTAATTCTATATATTAGATTTTTTGCCTGCTGTTTTCGTATCCTCCATGATAATAGTTTAATTGCTTTAGGGCCTGTTTCGTAATACCTTTGTTTGGCAAATTTGATTCGTCTTTCTATTTCCTCATCGTATATACCATTCAACTCTTGTTTTAGTTTAATTCGGCCAATATTTGTGGGCCTTTCCGTTTTTCTTTTTTGCGGGGAGCTGGTAAGAGCGATAATTCTACCACGAATTACCGCCTTGGCGGCATCCCACAGAGTACTTGGAGATACTTCACCATTATCGTTACTTTGGAAATATAATTTGAATTCATTCTGGATCTGCTTCTGAATCATTAGATCATTCAATATACTTGTATTTAGTTTCCAAATTGTATCTTTCTTTTGATTTTCTAAGTGTAGGGTGAGGTTTAGCCCGACGTGGTCAGATACATCCTTAATCCCTATGTAACAATTTTTTATTCTATGTCTGTCTGAGTTATTCATAAATATATAATCAATTCTTGAGTATACAGAGTGGCAGGCTGAGTAAAAAGTAAATTGCTTTTCCATTGGGTGAAACTCTCTCCATATATCGAACATACCCAATTCTTTAAGAAACCTTTGAAACATTTTAGCATTTGGACTCTTCGTTTTTGGAGGGATTAGTTGTATCTAGCCTGGGTTGAAGTTGGACATTTAAGTCCCCACCAAATATGAGAATTCCGTGCGATTCTGTAGCTATTAAATTGAATATTTTCTTGAAAAATCTTTTGGTGCTTCCTGGCGGAGCATAAACGTTGAACAACGTTACTTCTTTATCGTCTAGTTTGCCCCTTACTAAAATATATCTACCCTCTTTGTCTTTAATTTCAGATATAAATGTAAAATTGATCGTATTAGGAATCAAAATAGCAACTCCTCTCCTACGTCCAGATTTATGAGATGAGTAGTAAGTATTCTGGAAGCCCAATTTCTTCAATTTCTCATGTTCCGATGAGGGTAAATGAGTCTCCTGCCAATAAATTACCCGTCTTCTTGTTTAATTTTAGCAATAATTTTGCTCCTCTTAATCGGATTATGTAACCCACTGACATTAAGCGTAATTACCTTATATTCCTGACTATGCATTTATTCGTTTCAAACCACGTAGCTTTTTGTAACATTTTCCATGACAACCCTCTAAACATCATAAAGCACACGTAAACAATCTTAACATGAAAAAAAAAAATACCTAACAAAAAACACCAGACTTCCAAGTCCCAGGTTTAGCATAAAACCTTCCTTTTGAGAGGAAATCCTCGCATCCGTCAAGGGCCTCTCTTCAGTGCAAAAGAAAACATTCCGAAGTGTTCGATGCACTAATAGTTTCTAAACTATCGCCGCTTCATCGGTTTCAAGATTTAACTTTAATAGGCTCAGAGGAAAAAAAAAAAATATATAAATAAAATTAATAATAAAATATTAATTAACAAATAGGAGCTAAAATTGACCAGATATGGTCTCCTTTACCTAAATTACCGTGACATCTACTACGTTCTCTCATCAAATAGACACTTTACAAAATTCGTTACAGTGACATTTACCATAATAAGCATTCGGTATGTCCATGTTATCCCCAATCTTAAAGTCCATGTTTATATTATCAGACCTTAAAGTTTTTTATCGTGAAGGATCAAGACTCCCGTCACTTACCCCACAATCTCGTTATTAGGGTCAAACGCACTTTAATTTCACTTAACAGTACCCGAAGATCCCGTCCTGACATGTTGGAAGCTCTGTAACTTTTCCCTTATCCGTTCTTGATCCACTGTTGTACGGCGTCAATCTGCACCTGCCCTCTTCCACGTTGCCGTGCTCTGCTGATTCCAGGATGTGGAGTCCAGGACTTTGAAATTTTCCACAGAAAATCCTTTTCTCTTCAAATCTTTAGCTGCATCAGCCGCATTCTCGTAGATTTTAGTGCCGTTTTCAAAGAACACTTTTAGTTTGGCTAGGTGTGGGGTTTGGAACCGAATTCCTTTGGTTTTGAGCTCCTTCAGTATTCCCGCGTAGGCCTTTCTTCTCCTTAAAATCTCAGAGGGGAAGTCGTGGTCGAAATAAATCCTCTTTCCTTCAAATTTTACCTCCTTTATTCTCCACACTGTATGCAGCACCTGCTCTTTCACTCTGTGCTCTAAAAAACATTGCACCAGTGATCTGGGTGGTGAGTCGCGGGGGGGCTTTGGACCGAGCGCTCTATGACAGCGCTGTATACCCAGCTCTGTGTCCGGTAGCGGCAGTCCCAGCTCCGAATCTATAAAATTCGGCACAAACTCCAGTAGATTACTACCCTCTGATCCCTCCGGAATTCCATATATGCGGAGGTTATTCCGTCTCGAGCGAGCTTCCAAATCGATTAACTTTTCTTGCATCTCCCCTTGTTTCTCCAGCACCTCGAGTAGTGCGTCACTTGCCGCTCCGTTCCATTCCTCGATATCGGCTGTCCGTTGTTCTACTTCAGTCACTCTGACTGTGGTAGCTTGTAGGTCGCTTGAAAGGTCTTTACATTTCTGGTTAATTTCTTCTCTGAACTCGTTCAACTCCTTCCGCATGTCTTCCCGAAGAGCAAGACGAAATTCGTCCATGTCGTTCTTGAAATCCACTCTGGATGCTTTAATCTCGTCTCGAAAGGTCCTTAAGCCAGAGTTAACTGCTTCTTCATTAGTCTTCCCCCGTTCGCCATCTTTTCTGTGGCCCTCTTCACCATCATCGATGTCTTCGATTATTTCTCCTTTTTCGCGCTTCGAGCCTGTTTTGCTTTTACCCCTTTTTTGCTTCTCCCCTTCCATATTCACTTTCCATATAAATTCAACTTTCTAAATGTAATTTCTGAAGGGATTTGAAAATAAAAACCGATTACGAGAGATTCTTTCAAGCAGCCATCTGCTTCAACGCCACACCGGAAGTCGGATTTATTGATTTTATTTGATAAATTAAGAAGAAAAAGTATCGATTTGATCATTTCCTCATTCATTTCAATGTGGGGTCTCCAGAGAGTGACTGTTTATTTCACACTAACACACAACCAGACATCAGTCAAGTTTAATTCTCTATTTGTAGAGCTACCAAGTGTTGACAATCGTACAAAGTCTCATGCCATTTATTTATTTTTTATTTTTTTCAGCAAACATCTTTTGGGGTCTCAAAAGACCTTGAACAGCGCTTAAGGGTTAAACAAAGTGATTTTCATCATTTTGATTCTTGTCTGTGAATGTTACTGACCTCAATCTCTCCAGTTTACAGTGTGAATCCTTCAGTACGTCACATAAGTGATTCACTCCTGTGTTATTTATTTGATTCCAGCTCAGGTTCAGTTCTCTCAGGTGTGATGGGTTTGATTTCAGAGCTGAAGTCAGGATGAGACACTGTTTCTCTGTAATACTGCATCTCCACAGACTGAAGACAGAAAGAGAAAACACAATGAATCAGACACGTTATGTTCATGTGTGAGTTAAATTAATCATGAGTAAACACCATACAGTGCAATAAATAAAAAAACATTGCCACAAACCTTATTATATGATGATAAACAAAATTAGAAGAAAAAAGATGAACAAATCAGAGGAGAGAAGAGATGATGTTGTGAGGGAGAAGGAAAGTTATTTAGATGAAAGATCAGAAGCGCACATCAATTAGAAATACATTATGTGCACGGATAAATCATTTCAGCACTACAATATTCCATAAAAAATAATAACCGTCAACTTTAATTTCATGGTGACTTTATGAAAGTAAACCGTAAGCTTTAATCTCACTGTAACTGCTGTAGAGTATAATGATACTAACTCTAGTTTCTCCAGCTTGCATTGTGTGTTCATCAGTAGATCACTGAGCTTTTTCACTCCAGAGTCTCCTAGTTTACTCCAGCTCAGCTTCAGTTCTCTCAGGTGTGATGGGTTTGATTTCAGAGCTGAAGTCAGGATGAGACACTGTTTCTCTGTAATACTGCATCTCCACAGACTGAAGACAGAAAGAGAAAACACAATGAATCAGACACGTTATGTTCATGTGTGAGTTAAATTAATCATGAGTAAACACCATACAGTGCAATAAATAAAAAAACATTGCCACAAACCTTATTATATGATGATAAACAAAATTAGAAGAAAAAAGATGAACAAATCAGAGGAGAGAAGAGATGATGTTGTGAGGGAGAAGGAAAGTTATTTAGATGAAAGATCAGAAGCGCACATCAATTAGAAATACATTATGTGCACGGATAAATCATTTCAGCACTACAATATTCCATAAAAAATAATAACCGTCAACTTTAATTTCATGGTGACTTTATGAAAGTAAACTGTAAACTTTAATCTCATTGTAACAGCTGTAGAGTATAATGATACTAACTCTAGTTTCTCCAGCTTGCATTGTGTGTTCATCAGTAGATCACTGAGCTTTTTCACTCCAGAGTCTCCTAGTTCATTCCCGCTCAGCTTCAGTTCTCTCAGGTGTGATGGGTTTGATTTCAGAGCTGAAGTCAGGATGAGACACTGTTTCTCTGTAATACTGCAATCACACAGACTGAAGACAGAAAGAGAAAACACAATGAATCAGACACGTTATGTTCATGTGTGAGTTAAATTAATCATGAGTAAACA
>NW_015507615.1:28719-32625 GCF_001515645.1 Sinocyclocheilus grahami
ATGCTTTTGCTAAACTAACACAATAAAACAAGACGAAGCCGTCAGCTAACAAGGCATTTAAAATACACTTTAGTTTAAAAATCTGTAATATTGAGTTAATACTGATTAAAACCACAAACCAACACATTCTTATCTGTGAAAGTTTATCCAGTTTCTTCAGGAATTAAAATTTCATCAGTTTTTACACCCAGATGCTGCATCTACGTTGTTCATCTTGAAACTCATTGATTGTTATTGTGAGTGACGACAGAACATTCCAAGATGGCCGACGTAATGCAATGTATCTGGAGCGGTCGAATGTGGCATCTACCTGTACATATCTATGGTACAACCAAACAACTCTCTGAGAGCAGAAACTACGGTAATGCAGCACTGTCAGTCATCAGCCATGGGCGGAGCCTAAACAATGTGATGTCACACTGCTCAGAAAATCGAAACAGCTGGTCTAATCAGATTTTTATCATTGTAGGGTGGTTGTGCTCACACTCTGCCAGCACATATTTATGTCCAAACACCATGTAAAAGTGGATTTTGCATAATAGGTGCCCTTTAATTAGACATTTTACATTTTATGAAATACTAATTAAAAGCAGTTGAAAGGGAAGGGAAAATTGAAAGCAGTTGTGAACAGTTCAGTTGTCACAAAAAAAAGAAAAGAAAAAATTACAAAAAAGTGACATACCAGTAATGAGATTAGATTTGATTAAACTTTGCCATTGTGCAGAGTAAGCACAGAGCCAATTAAATTCAGTTAGCATCTAACCAGAAGTGCAAATGGCACTATATATATGAATATGAATATGCATATATACGGTCAATTTTTTTTTTTTTTATGGAGTGCAACGTTGCAGTGTTTTGGGACTGGTACAATGGTGACTGTTTTGAAGCAGGTGGGTAGGTGGGGGAGCTTGAAAATGTGTGTGAAGACATCAGCCAGCTGTTCTGTGCAGACCCTGAGCACTCGGTCAGGAAGACAGGAAGACCCAGACACTTTATGTGCATTCACCTGCTCAGGTAGAAGCACACCTCACTGGTTAAACAAGAGAGCGGCAGGTCGTCGTGTGGGGCTCAGCTTCGATGTGCTTCTGTGTTTATACGATCAAAGCAAGCATTAAAGGGGTTCAGTTCATCTGTGAGGGAGGTATTACTGGTTGGTAGTCAATGTTTTTAAATGAGTCTTCAATCCTCAGTTTGTAGTCAGTAAACATGATCACATTCAGCAGTCACAGCAGAAGTTAGAGACTAAACTGAACTGAAGTCTATTCAAAAGTTGTATGAATCTATTCTAAGAAGGTTGGAAGCTGTATTAAAGGCAAACGATGGTAAACACATTAATAAAATACTGGCTATTTCTAATGTGTTCACATTATTTTCTCCAACCGCTGTGCACTTAAAGGGATAGTTCACCCAAAAATGAAAATCACCCCATGATTTGCTCACCCTCAAACCATCCTAGATGTATATGAAGTTCTTCTTTCCCGCTATACGTAAGCCGTCTGCTATATTGGCATGTCCGGTGCATCTGCACTGCAACTGTAGTTATACACGTGTATGAATATTTATATCTTCAGTAGACTTCAGAAGATGCTTTTGCTAAACTAACACAATAAAACAAGACGAAGCCGTCAGCTAACAAGGCATTTAAAATACACTTTAGTTTAAAAATCTGTAATATTGAGTTAATACTGATTAAAACCACAAACCAACACATTCTTATCTGTGAAAGTTTATCCAGTTTCTTCAGGAATTAAAATTTCATCAGTTTTTACACCCAGATGCTGCATCTACGTTGTTCATCTTGAAACTCATTGATTGTTATTGTGAGTGACGACAGAACATTCCAAGATGGCCGACGTAATGCAATGTATCTGGAGCGGTCGAATGTGGCATCTACCTGTACATATCTATGGTACAACCAAACAACTCTCTGAGAGCAGAAACTACGGTAATGCAGCACTGTCAGTCATCAGCCATGGGCGGAGCCTAAACAATGTGATGTCACACTGCTCAGAAAATCGAAACAGCTGGTCTAATCAGATTTTTATCATTGTAGGGTGGTTGTGCTCACACTCTCAATGTATCTGGAGCGGTCGAATGTGGCATCTACCTGTACATATCTATGGTACAACCAAACAACTCTCTGAGAGCAGAAACTACGGTAATGCAGCACTGTCAGTCATCAGCCATGGGCGGAGCCTAAACAATGTGATGTCACACTGCTCAGAAAATCGAAACAGCTGGTCTAATCAGATTTTTATCATTGTAGGGTGGTTGTGCTCACACTCTGCCAGCACATATTTATGTCCAAACACCATGTAAAAGTGGATTTTGCATAATAGGTGCCCTTTAATTAGACATTTTACATTTTATGAAATACTAATTAAAAGCAGTTGAAAGGGAAGGGAAAATTGAAAGCAGTTGTGAACAGTTCAGTTGTCACAAAAAAAAGAAAAGAAAAAATTACAAAAAAGTGACATACCAGTAATGAGATTAGATTTGATTAAACTTTGCCATTGTGCAGAGTAAGCACAGAGCCAATGAAATTCAGTTAGCATCTAACCAGAAGTGCAAATGGCACTATATATATGAATATGAATATGCATATATACGGTCAATTTTTTTTTTTTTTATGGAGTGCAACGTTGCAGTGTTTTGGGACTGGTACAATGGTGACTGTTTTGAAGTAGGTGGGGACCAAGTAGAGCTTGAAAATGTGTGTGAAGACATCAGCCAGCTGTTCTGTGCAGACCCTGAGCACTCGGTCAGGAAGACCATCAGGGCCAGACACTTTATGTGCATTCACCTGCTCAGGTAGAAGCACACCTCACTGGTTAAACAAGAGAGCGGCAGGTCGTCGTGTGGGGCTCAGCTTCGATGTGCTTCTGTGTTTATACGATCAAAGCAAGCATTAAAGGGGTTCAGTTCATCTGTGAGGGAGGTATTACTGGTTGGTGGTCAATGTTTTTAAATGAGTCTTCAATCCTCAGTTTGTAGTCAGTAAACATGATCACATTCAGCAGTCACAGCAGAAGTTAGAGACTAAACTGAACTGAAGTCTATTCAAAAGTTGTATGAATCTATTCTAAGAAGGTTGGAAGCTGTATTAAAGGCAAACGATGGCAAACACATTAATAAAATACTGGCTATTTCTAATGTGTTCACATTATTTTCTCCAACCGCTGTGCACTTAAAGGGATAGTTCACCCAAAAATGAAAATCACCCCATGATTTGCTCACCCTCAAGCCATCCTAGATGTATATGAAGCTCTTCTTTCAGACAAATATAATCAGAGTTATATTAAAAATGTCCTGGCTCTTCCAAGCTTTATAACGTGGGGTCGGACTCAAATGAGAATTAAAATAGACTACTGTAACATTACTAGTCATGTAACATGTGAAATGATGTAAGATACTCACTTGAGTGTGTTGAGTGTACAGTGTTTATCCTGCAGTAGCCTTAAAGGCCCACACCAGGGACCCTCCTACAGTCGGTGGTTTGCTTTAATTCTGAGATGATGTGAGAAAAACGCACCCGGAAACTCTAAGCTTATGCCAGGCTTCGGCCTCGACCTTTCCATTTCACCAAGATTCTCTGACTCAAACTGGTTCTTTTTCATCAACCAACTTCAGCAAGATCTTGGGCCTTAAGATTGCATCAGGAATCTCTTTCAGACAGACGAGACTTGCAAGTATCAAACTTAGTCTTATTAATTGATACATTAGGTATCAGTTGCACCTTTTTACAAAGGTGTGTTTGAACTAAGAATCTGACGTTTCCCTCAGGTGTAGATCTGCTGAATATGCAAATGGTTCCATAATTTCAATCCTTATTTCTTCTTTACCGTTTAAGCTCTAACCCTTTCCTATACCAACTGTATGTGTGTGTGTGTGTGTGTGTGTGTATGT
>NW_015507615.1:32702-39981 GCF_001515645.1 Sinocyclocheilus grahami
AAGTTATTTCCCTTAACCAGGAAATTAACGTTATTAGAATTGACAAGACAGTTGACCCTGAGAGGTCAGCTAAATATCTACAGCGGATCTAAAATATTAATAATTAATTATTTATAATTATTAATATCAATTATTCATATTTCCCATGAGCTGATTGGTTACACCATTATAATCAATGAAGCTCTCTAGACTGCAAAAAGAATCTTGTTTGCATCGTATCAGCACTTTTTTTTGTTTCTTTGGTTTGATGAGTCAGTGAGTGTGTGTCAAGCACTGAACAAAACTCTGGTATTTCCAGCGCTGCCTAATCTAAACACTTCTGGATTCGCCACTACATTCATATGCTCAACAGAAATGTGTGTGATTGGTTAAAATACTGCATGCTTTTTAAGCAACACGCATAAAAATAAAATCTGATATAACATCAGCATGCCTGTTAGATCCTGGACCCACTAAATTATTGAAAGAGTTGTTACCTGTAGCAGAAGAACCGCTTCTCAATATTAACTCGTCGTTGTCTTTAGGTTACGTGCCAAAACCATTCAAACTGGCGGTTATTAAGCCTCTTATTAAGAAACCACAACTAGATCCTAGTGAACTGGCAAATTACAGACCCATCTCAAATCGTCCTTTTATGTCTAAAATTTTAGAAAAAGTTGTGTCTGCTCAATTGTGCTCCTTCCTGCAAAAAAATTATCTTTATGAAGAATTTCAGTCAGGTTTCAGGCCCCACCATAGCACAGAAACTGCACTTGTTAAAATTACAAATGACTTGCTTCTTGCGTCAGACCAAGGCTGTATCTCATTGCTAGTTTTACTTGATCTTAGTGCTGCGTTCGACACTATAGATCAGTGTTTCCCAACCGGGGTGCCGTCTGTCGAGAGCAGGGGTGCCGTGTAAAAAATCCTTTTTTAATATTTTTAAATTGCTAAAATTTCTGATGTTGCCAATAATTAGAGACGCACCGAAATTTCGGCTGCCGAAAATTAGTTCACCGCTCAGGTTTCACTTTCATGTGGTGTGACGCTCTGTGTATTATCCCGCTCTGTGCGTGTGCGCTCCACTCGTATACCGTTCAAGTGAATCGGAACAGCAAAGTCCACTCAAAAATTGAGCAGACAGGAAACATGGATGTAGTACAGTATTGTTTCTGTCTGCAATAGTCCTACTGTGCTGTAACATGGTGTGGTAAATGGGCAACTCTGGTAACGCTGCCCTCTCTTCATTGATCTGCTAACCGCTATGTTATGCTCACGTGTTCTGATAATAATAGCTTTCTGGGACTAAACATTATTTGGATAAATGGTAAAAAAAAAGTTAAATATCTTAACCCTACTGTTAGACCTACCTGAAAAACTAAAAAGCTATTTATTTAATTCGAAGGCCTGTTGTTATTTTTTATTTGTGCTATCATTATTAATTTCTTTATTTGTTCTTATTTTATTACTGACTACTTGCTTGTCAGCTTGATTTCAAACTTTGAATTGAATAAAAAATATCTTGTGCTACTGCACCAAAATTACCCCACTGTAAAATAAAATAAAAACACTGAGTGAGCAAAAATTTGTGAGATATCTAGTTATAATGGTAATTAAATAATGTTTACATATGTATAAAAGCCTACATTAAAATCTGTCATATAAATTGGTCTCTTCATTAGAAATTAGCCTACTGATTGCCACCATTGATGGACAATTTTTTTAATATTAAAAATATCTCTCTTTGGCCAAGCACTCAAATAATGCATCTCATAATCTTGTACTGCAGTTACATCTGATTAAATGCACATTATTATTCTTTAGTTTGGGTTAAAAAAAAATTAGCTACGCTAATTATGTCTCTATTTGCTTCTCTGTTTCTGTAACTAGGATTTACACAAGCTTCAGTCTGGATCCAGAACACCTGAGAAGAGATGATGCCAACCCCTCAGAGGACCTCAGATGATGCCAACCCTGAAACTACACACAGAACTACCATATTTTGCTATAAGTTTGATTGCATCATATAATAATTGCTGTTAAGTGTTCATTGTCTGTTTGATTACGTCTTTAATTGATTTTTCCGTACATTTCTGCCATATGTACATTAACTGACAGTCACCACTGATAAGCTAACACTAAATATTGTAGAAACTTAATTTGCTGTAAAGTTGTTTTGCAATGATTTATATCGTGAAAAAAACACAGTACAAATAAACTTGAATTGAATCAGCAGGTCTAAATTAAATATTTTGCCCCCTTACTGTAAATTTGGTATGCTATTTTTGCCCAAAGCCCTCGTTAATTTTAAACCGTACTTGGGTTGTTAATAATTCATCCTTAACCTAGGAAAAAATATAATTGTGAACAAATGTTATAGCTATTTTATTATTGTTGTGAAGATAATAATGACTTTTGTGTGTCTATGCGAGGTTAGTGAATGAAAACCACTGTCTACAATAAAAACAATATGGTATTGTGGTATTGTTCAATTATTTTTACTACTGGAGGTGAACAGTGAACAAAAAATAAATAAATGTATAATATTCCAGTGATAGCTGTGGTGTTGAGTGTAGCTGCTGGTGAAATGTACTCACTTCAGTATCTTCAGCTCACACACAGGATTCTTCAGTCCCTCACAGATCTCTTTGACTCCTGAGTCTAGCAGACGACTGCTGTTCAGGTTAATCTCTTTCAGGATGGTTTTGGAGGAGAGAACAGTAGCTAGAACTAAACAGCTTTTCTCTGTCAGCTCACAATTATTCAGCCTGAACACAAAAACAGCATTTCAGTCAGGACCACTTTCGTCAAGTATATTTATTACAGTTATATTGCATACTGTTAGTGTTGGGTTTGAAGGAGGGAGTTTGATTTTGAGCAGTGATGCGATAAAAGAGATGCTGAAAGAACAGAATTAAATGGAGCACTGTGATGAGTGTCAAGACTGGATTGGTACACGTCTGAAACAGCTGACTATCCGCTGATGCGAGCTTGACTGACGTGGCCTGCCTGAACTAACATGATGCTTGATTATTATTATTCAGCACATGTTCAACACACATCAGATCAACAGCTCTTCATATCTGATCACACGTGACTGACAGTCTTTAATAATGAATAATCAAAGAGGTTTCAATGTATAAATCATGTTCACGCACATTATTTTCTCCAGTTTGCTGTGAGAGTCCATCAAAAGAGCAGAGAGTTTCTCCCCATCCAGATCTCCTAATCTATCTTCACTCAGATCCCTTGAGCTGTTACACATACATACAGTTAGTCCATGCATGTGCTGAAGTTGAGTAGCAGAAATGGCAAAGTCAACATAGATCTCACAAAAGCTATAGAGAAGCTATGGAGAATAAATATTTGTGTTACTTTAGAAAGTCTAAGGCTATATGGAGATTTCCAAGACATTAAATGCTCTCAGCCTTATTCCTTAGCTTAAAGTGTGTCGTACCAGAAAACCTTTGAGGGTGTTGAAGAAAAAGCACAATATCATTAAATGTTTAATCAGAGCAACTGAGAAAAACCTGCAATGTACAGCCAAAGACTTGCAAGATGACCCGACGAAAGGAGAAAAACAATTTCAATGCAGTGTATAAGAAGAACACTAGACAAGTATGGCCTTCATGTTGAAGCATCTTGCTGAATACCACTCTTGATCAAGAACAACAAGAGGCTGACTTGAACTTGCTAAAATTCATTTGTGTAGACCTGTCGAGTTCTGGAAGAATGTTTTATGGAGTGATGTGACCAAACTGGAACTTTTTGGACCCATGGATCAGCAGTATGTCTGCTGCAAAAAAGGCCAATCTCAAAAGCAGAAGAACACCATCTCCATCGTCAAACTTGGAGGTGGATCAGTGCTGTTATGGGGTTGCTTTACTGTAGCGGGAAGTGGAAATCATGACCGTATGAAGGACATCATGGATTCTTTGATGTATCAGGCCATTTTTACAAGAATTGTGATGCCTTTGGTGCAAAGACTGAAGCTGATGATCAATGGACTTTCCTGCAGGACAGCCATCCCAAAGAACACATCCAAATCTACTTTTGCTTGGTTCAGGGATCAGTCATAGAATGTTCTTAAATGGCCTGTTCAGTCTCCAGATTTAATTCTCATTGAAAATATCTGGTTGAATTTAAAGAAAGCAGTGGCAATGGGAAAGCATGACCGTATGAAGGACATCATGGATTCTTTGATGTATCAGGCCATTTTTACAAGAATTGTGATGCCTTTGGTGCAAAGACTGAAGCTGATGATCAATGGACTTTCCTGCAGGACAGCCATCCCAAAGAACACATCCAAATCTACTTTTGCTTGGTTCAGGGATCAGTCATAGAATGTTCTTAAATGGCCTGTTCAGTCTCCAGATTTAATTCTCATTGAAAATATCTGGTTGAATTTAAAGAAAGCAGTGGCAATGTGAAGAGCAAAGATTATCAGTGATCTGGAAGCTCTTTCAGGCGAGGAATGGGCCAAGACTGTAGTAGAGAGGTGACAGAAGCTTCTAAGCACTTACTAATCAGCGTTTATTGGTGATTTTAAAGAATAAAATATTCTGTGCAAAATTTGACTTTTTGAAGTGTATTAACAAACTTTTTCTAATACTTTACTGATGCCTTTGTTGAATTGCTTTCATTGAAATGTTGTTCTCCGCAGCAAAATGCCTTGCAGGTCAAGGGGGTTGAATAATTTTGATTGCAACTGTATTAGAACCTTCTTCAGTGATACTACAGTCTGAAAGTCTACATAAAGAATAAATAAATAAATATACTGAACAAATGCCAATATGAGATTTGCATGATAATCATACTGTGAAATTATTATTTTTTATTTGATAATTATAATAATATTTTGTATTTTACAGTACAATACTTAAGCCTAAACCATACTTACAACGCTACATAGAACAAGCAGCTTGGAGAAGGATTTCAGTTTTGAAGGATGGGATGATAAATTTACTATTGTAATATTTATGTCTTAATTTCTTTTCTTTCAAATGTCAAGTCCTCAGGCTTTTATTTTGGTAGAAGACTACACAGTGACCTTTAAGTTTGTGCTTAGTTCACAACAAGTTTATAAACACTTTGTTGTACAAATCTGCTGAAAGCTGTTAACATCATCTGCCAAAAAATGTTGGAAATTACATGAACGTAAAATTAAGTGAACCTTCCAAATTCATGGGAAGGCAACTCGACTCGACTCAGACATCTCACAGGCGTTACACAGCGGATGTGTCATCTGTACTCTATTCTGATGTTCAAGCTTCAAAACAGTGAATCTAACACTAGTGCGCCGGCAAAATTCACTTCAATAATGAACAAAGTAGCATCAATTTAGCTTTGAATGAAGTTGATTGAAAAAACTAAGCTGCTTAGGGTGAAGTCAGTACACACTAATATTTGTCCCAAATTATTGTTAAAGGGGTCATATGATGCAATTTCAAATTTTCCTTTCTCTTTGGAGTGTTACAAGCTGTTTGTGCATAGATAAGATCCTTAAAGTTGCAAAGACTAAAGTCTCAAACCCAAAGAGATATTCTTTATAAAAGTTAAGAGTCAACCACGCCTACCTAAAACGGCTCGTTCTAACACGCCCCCACATGTCTACGTCACTGTGTGGGAAGATTTGTATAACGCCGCCCCAATGTTCACACAAAGAAAGAAGGCATAACTTTGATTCTCGCTGTAGTATTGTTGCCGCCGCCATGTCGTGAAGACACTGTGTGTTTCGTTGTGAAAGTGAAACTACTTTGTTTGGCCTTCCAAAAGAGGACACAACTAGAAATCAGTGGTTAAGTTATATTTAAAACACTGTTCCAGAACACTTCAAACCAAATATTCAGATGTGTGCAGCGCATTTTACGGAGGACTGTTTTCTGAACCTGGGAGTGTAGCCTACAATGTTGTCTGTGCACAAAGGCTGTTTCTAAGTGTGGCAATTCCAACTTTGCAAGGACAGTCTGGCGCTTCTGACTCACAGTCTGTAAGTACGTTTCATATTTAAATAATTTGCCACTGATGATTCAAACGCGAGTTTTAAGCAGTGTAGAGTAGCGCTTGTTGTTTGTCGTTTCTCCGATCACAAATGCAGATATGGTTTTATTTACGCGGCATGATACGCAATGCAACGCGTAAAAAGACAGTATAAGTTATCATAATCAGTAATTATGTCCCCACTGGATGCAACAGATGCTTAGCTTGTAATGGCTTTTATTGGTTTTGTCTCATCGCGCGGGGGGGGGGGGGACACGCCATCACAGTATGGGGGGGGGGGTAACATTTCCATCACACGCTTGAGGTATTCGGCCAATCACAATGCACTGGATAGCTGGCCAATCAGCATACACCTCGCTTTTTTAGAACGATGAGCTTTGTAAAAATTGATGCGTTTCAGAAAGGCGGGGCATAGAGAAGTAACAATAGTGTACAGTATGTGGAAACCACCATTTAATGTTTTTTTTAACCTTAAACAACGCATAAACACATTGCATTACACCAAATACACAATGTCAGTATTTTTTAGCAACGTCATGTGATCCCTATAATGTAATTTAATGGAAAACTATGCGAGTTGTGTTGTAGTTATTAGCCACTAACAGATTTTGAGTGATGCCACCAGTGTTTGAACACACATAGAAAACAATAGATTTGAATTTTAAAGACATGGCACTTCTCCAGTGTGCTGATGCTAAATGTTGGAGGGTGCTGGTTGAAGAACAAGATTTATTGATACTAACTCATGATCTGCTCACATGTAAATGCACTTTGCTCTTAAGCATGTGACACTGCAGACTGTATATTTAATTCAATTGCAGCCTTTTGTGATCTGATAACTGCACTAACCCATATCACAATTTCGAGTTTATTTTGATTAATTGTGCAGTCCTGATGAGAAGTGTAAAATATTTTCACATTTATGAAACAGTGGTGGGTCACTAGTCTGGGTAATGGGACACACTTTTAAAATACTTACTTCAGCTTTTGCAGTCTACACTGTACATTTTCAAACAGAGTCAAGATGATCTTCATTCCTGGGTTTCCTAGTTTATTCTCACTCAGATCCAGCTCTGTCAGATTTGAAGGGTTTGAATTTAGAGCTTCAGCCAGAACATGACAAGCTCCTTCTGTGATGCAGTTGTTCTTCAGACTGCATAAAGAGAAAACACTTCAGTTTTAATCTGAATATTTACCAGTATGTTTCAGCTGACAGTTGACAAATACTGGTGATGATGATGATGATGATGATAACCACATTACAAAAGACATAAAAAAACACCCAGCAGCAAGAATTTAA
>NW_015507615.1:41729-42681 GCF_001515645.1 Sinocyclocheilus grahami
TTTCACATTACTGACCCATTCCTTGTGACACAGCATCAGTTTACAGACCAGCTGGAGCTTTACATTGATTCATGTTTAGATTAACCAAATTCAGACCTGAGTATCTGCAGTGTCTGTGAATTTCTCAGCAGACTGGAGATTTCTGTCACTCCAGAGTCTGCTATTTGATTCCTGCTCAGATCCAGCTCTGTCAGATTTGAAGGGTTTGAATTTAGAGCTGCAGCCAGAACATGACAAGCTCCTTCTGTGATACAGTTGTTCTTCAGACTGCATAAAGAGAAAACACTTCAGTTTTAATCTGAATATTTACCAGTATGTTTCAGCTGACAGTTGACAAATACTGGTGATGATGATGATGATGATGATAACCACATTACAAAAGACATAAAAAAACACCCAGCAGCAAGAATTTAAGTGTCCTTGTGACAATGAAAAACGTACATCAGTGTGTTGAGTGTACAGTGTTTATCCTGCAGTAGAGCAGCGATCTGATTCACTCCTGTGTCTCCTAGTTCACGTCCACTCAGATTCAGCTCTCTCAGGAGTAACGGGTTTTTACCCACAATTCCAGTCACACACTGACAGCCTTCATCTGCAGCAGCACCCACAAACCTGCAGAAGAGAAGATGAAGTTAACTTAATTTCAGAAATAAACAACATCTGACTCTGAAACACTGTGAAAGGGATGGATTTACAAACTGTTTTAATGAAATATTCTTTATAAATAAATTGTCTGCATATAATTTATTTGTCATTACTTCATCACGTCTCACCTCAGTGTCTTGAGTTGAGAGTTTGGATCCTGTAGTAAATCACTGAGCTGCTTCACTCCTGATGCTCCAGGATCATTTCCTGTGAGATCCAGCTCTATCAGGTGTGAAGGGTTTGATCTCAGAGCTGAAGACAGAGCTTTATAACCTTCTTCAGTGATACTGCAGTCTGAAAGTCTATT
>NW_015507615.1:43044-44625 GCF_001515645.1 Sinocyclocheilus grahami
TCAGGGATTGAAATTAACTTTTTCACTCACCAGCCAATTTGGCTACTAAATTTTTATGTTACCAGCCATTCATAACTTCTACTAGCCAAAAAAACATAAATAAACCAACAGCTTGAGGCTGTCTACACTGGGCATGACAAAGCGATCGTTGCAAATCATTTTTTGTCAGTACTAGGGGTGTGCGATATTGACAAAAATGAATCTCAATATTTTCTGGAATTTTATATCAATAAAGATAATTAGACAATATTTTGCTAAGTGTGTTATTGTGCTGATATAAGGACTACCGTTAACAGCTGACTCCTAAAGTTTTTTTTATATATTTCATATTCTGTGTGGTTAGTTCACAGCAGTGATATAAATTAATCTTTTCCAATAAGTTTAAATTGATTTTTACCTTTTATGGGCATTTTTACCTTTATAAAGCCATTTTTCCTAAAAGTGTGCATAATCATTTGAGTCAAATTCTTACATTTAATCAGTCAAATATAATAATAATACATTTAGGCTGTTACTAAACAAATGAAATCAATATAAACAAAATTAATCTTTGCAGAAGTTGCATATGAAGTGGCATTTAGATGTATTTACACATGTTAATGCAGCTTAGAGGGACATGGAATGCTTTACCCTGCAGTTACAAATGCATAAATAATGTTTTGATATTTTAAACATGAAATGTTGAATATTGACATCTGGAAATTATTTTAAAGATGAAAAGATACTTGAAATGTAAAATTAAAACAATTAAAACCACCAGTAGGTGGCAGCAAATCACTGTTAAGTGAGTCATTGCGATTGAACCGAATCATTTACACGTTCCCCAAGAAATAAATGAAAACCTGCCAAATTGGCAAGTGATTTCACAGCGTTACCCGCCACAGCTGATTTTTACCCACATTTGGTGGGTTGGCGGGTGTTCATTTCAAACCCTGGTTATGTTGATTCACAGTGCATTAACTAATGTTAACAACCACAACTTTTGATTTTAATAATGCATTAGTAAAGGTTGAAAATAACTAACTAAGATGAATAAATGCTGTAGAGGTATTGTTCATTCTTAGTTCATGTTAACTAAAGTAGTTAACTAATGAATCTTATTGTAAAGTGTTACCCAAAGTATTTAATTCAAACATTAAACGAATACTAAATAATATGTTGAAAGGTAAATGTAACATACAACAGATTAATGAGCTCTTTTAGGAATCACCTTTACAACATTAATCCATAAAGTGAATTATTTTTGTTCCTTTTCAGTTTACTGTGCAATTTAGTGTACAACTGAATCCAAAAGACCTTTAATATTTTACACATCATCTCACCTGAGATCCTTCAGTTTACGGTTACTGAAAGGGGTCATGAACTGAGAAATTACATTTCCCTTGATCTTTTGACATGTAACAGGTCAACATACTATAAAAACATCATAGATGTGAACATCAAGATCAACGCCTGTTTCTATATTATTACCTCTTTAGCCCCGACCACTGATTCACACATGTAATAGGACGAGAGGAAATACTAGAGAAACACAGGATTACTCCATCAACAAAACCATAGAGATGCCTCCGAGGATTACAA
>NW_015507615.1:45236-51784 GCF_001515645.1 Sinocyclocheilus grahami
ATGTTAACTAAAGTAGTTAACTAATGAATCTTATTGTAAAGTGTTACCCAAAGTATTTAATTCAAACATTAAACGAATACTAAATAATATGTTGAAAGGTAAATGTAACATACAACAGATTAATGAGCTCTTTTAGGAATCACCTTTACAACATTAATCCATAAAGTGAATTATTTTTGTTCCTTTTCAGTTTACTGTGCAATTTAGTGTACAACTGAATCCAAAAGACCTTTAATATTTTACACATCATCTCACCTGAGATCCTTCAGTTTACGGTTACTGAAAGGGGTCATGAACTGAGAAATTACATTTCCCTTGATCTTTTGACATGTAACAGGTCAACATACTATAAAAACATCATAGATGTGAACATCAAGATCAACGCCTGTTTCTATATTATTACCTCTTTAGCCCCGACCACTGATTCACACATGTAATAGGACGAGAGGAAATACTAGAGAAACACAGGATTACTCCATCAACAAAACCATAGAGATGCCTCCGAGGATTACAATATGTCTTTGCATTGCCTTCCTTGTGATCCTAACATCGTACCTAAACCGGTCACGAACATTGTGGCGTCGCCAATCCATTTCTCTTTCATGTCAGAAGCAGCGCCAGCACTTGGAGCACGTCAGAAATAGAACTGGACATCAGTTTACTCTCAGAGATTTGTCATGTCAATCTGTTCCACATCCAGTATAGTCGTATATCGGGCCGCATGGGTGGCCTTGCTACTGTTGTTAAACACACTTTTCACTGTCGTTCTCTATCTACTGGCTCATATAACAGTTTTGAGTTGCAACTTTTACAGTTAGTCTTAGTAACCCCCATCACTATAGCTCTAATATATAGTCCTCCTCACCACAATAAAGACTTTTTAAGTAAACTTGCTGGATTAATGGTGGATTTGATTACCAGGCATGAAAAAATAATGCTGTTGGGCAATTTTAACATTCATGTTTTCTGTGCTTCTTAACCATATTCTGCAGGATTTTTAAGTCTTTAAGGATTTTTACTCAGTAGGTTTCTGGTCCAACACATATCCATGGTCATACCCTTGATTTGATTTTAACCCATGGTTTTTCTGTTTCAAACATTTAAATCAGTAGTGCATCTTTTTCTCATCACAGGCCAGTTCTTTATACTGTCCCTCTTACGGGCCGAATCCTGAGAAATCCATCGCTGGCATGCTTCACTTGCTCTTTTAATCAACATTCCAGAGAAGATTTTTCTGTAGCCTACCGTGAAGCCTGCAACTAATTGGAGTTGGACTCTACTCTGCTTAATCTGGACACTGATGCACATCTTAATCTTTTTAACTCTACTTGTGCTGACATCATGAATTCTATTGCCCCATTGAAGTATAAAAATCATAAGCCTGTACCTGTGCCCTGGCATGCACGCTATGCATACTCTGAGACAGACTTGTAGACAGGCTCAATGCAAATGGAAGGAGGACAGATTGCAGGTTTCTTATGAAGTTTTGAGGAACTCCTATAACATGTTTCAGAAAGCTGCAAAGGTTGCAAAAAGCAAATATTTGTCTGAACTTATCACAAACAATTGTCACAAACCTCAAGTTCTTTTTTCTACTATTAACTTGGTCTTATTTCCCTCTCTGCATTCTTTTCTAGAGCCCTCTACTTACATTTACATTTAGTCATTTAGCAGACGCTTTTATCCAAAGCGACTTACAAATGAGAACAATAAAAGCAGTCTAAACTAACAAAAGAGCAACAATATATAAGTGCAAATGACAAGTCTCGGTTAGATACATATAAGATACATATATATTATACACACACACACACACACACACACACACAAACACACACACAAACAAAGAAAACAAGTAGATAGAATAGAAAAAATAGAAAGCTAGTGTTTGTTATTTGTTGTTTTTTTGGGTTTTTTTTTAAATAAAGAACAAAAAAATGAAAAAGATAAATATAGATAAAGTAGAATTATAGTAGAATAGAAAGTGTTAGAGTTAGAGGGTCAAATAAAGGTGGAACAGATGTGTTTTTAGTCGTTTCATGAAGATGAGTAAGGACTCAGCTGCTCGGATTGATTTGAGCAGGTCATTCCACCAGGAGGGAACAGTTAGTGAAAAAGTCTGTGAAAGTGATTTTGTGCCTTTTTTAGATGGCACAATAATACGCCGCTCACTAGCAGAACATAAGCTTCTAGAGGGCACATAACTCTGAAGTAATGAATTTAGGTAAATGGGTGCAGAGCCAGTGGTGGTTTTGTAGGCAAATATTAATACCTTGAATTTAATGCGAGCAGCTACTGGTAGCCAGTGTAAATTGATGAACAGAGGTGTGACGTGTTCTTTTCGGCTCATTAAAGATTAATCTTGTAGCGGCATTTTGGATTAATTGTAGATGTTTGATAGAAGTGGCTGGAAGACCTGCCAAGAGAGCATTGCAATAGTCTAGCCTGGACAGAACAAGAGCTTGAACAAGGAGTTGTGTTGCATGTTCTGAAAGAAAGGACCTGATCTTCCTAATGTTGTATAAAGCAAATCTGCAGGACCGGGCAGTTTTAGCAATGTGGTCTGAGAAATTCAGCTTATCATCAATCACAACTCCAAGGTTTCTAGCTGTTTTTGAAGGAGTTATGGTTGATGAGCCTAACTGGATGGTGAAATTGTTACCTAATGGTCCTGGGGGTCGATAAACAACTATAAAATGGATTTTAAGAGGGTGGGTAATAGTGGCTGAATGTGATTCAAAGGAGCTGTTGATACTCAGAGATGGTAAAGGATTACATTTCCAATCATTAGAGATAAGCAAACCAGTACCTTCACCTCTTCCAGTCAGACGGGGGTTAGAGTGGGAAAAAGAGAAATTATTGGAGAGTGCTGCAGGTGTAGCATTGTCCTCTGGTTTGATCCACGTCTCTGTCAGGGCCATGAGGTTTAGTATTTAATGACTTGTAACAGAAGTAATAAAATCTGCTTTGTTTACAGCAGACTGGCAATTCCAGAGACCAATAGAAAAAGAAAGTAGTGTATTAGTAGACATAGGCAAAGTGCGCAGGTTGTTAGGATTGCACTGCCTACAGTGTGTGATGCATGGTTTGCGAGTGGTGGTGATAGTAGGGATCTGGAAACACATAGTAAGAAAAATACTTAAGTTAAGTAAAAAATACTTACGTTTTTTGTTGAGAAGATCACAACATTAAGATCCCAGCTGTCTAACTTAATATACATTTTGCATGATGTTCCATTATGTTCTTCTACCTGGTCTGAGTTTGAACCTATTGATTTCACCTCATGGAATGAAACTGTTGGTCACCTAAAACCAACTAACTGTCCTCAGGATATTATTCCATCTCTTTTCCTTAGGCAAATCATGGACACAGTCCACAGTTATTTGTTATTAACAAATGTTTGTCTACTGGTTCCTTCCCTAACAGTCTTAAATGTGCTGTGGTGATGCCACATCTTAAAAAACCAAACCAGGATCCTTCTTCTCTTTCTAATTTGTCGTCCTATTTCTAATCTACCCTTTATCTCAAAGATCATTGAGAAAGTTGTATTGACTCAATTACAATCTTATTTGGCTGTTAATTCTGTTCATGACATGTTTCAATCTAGCTTCAAAGTTTTACACAGTACTGAATCTGCCCTTTTAAGAGTCTCAAGTGATATTTTTAGAGAAATTGATTCTTGGAAATCCATGGCTTTAGTTTTATTAGATCTGAGTGCTGCCTTTGATTTGGTTGACCATGAGGTCCTGTTGGCACGTTTGGAGACATCTGTGGGTCTTCTTGGCACAGTTTTACAAGTGGTTCCGTTCTTATCTGACCAACAGATGTTTTAGTGTTCGCATTGGTCATCAAACCTCCTCTTGTATACCTCTTAATTGTGGAGTTCCACAGGGATCAATCCTCGGGCCGATATTGTTCACCCTGTACATGTTTCCTCTGGCTTCCATTTTTAACAAATATAAAGTATCCTTTCATCTATATGCTGATGATACTCAGATCTATTTTCCTTTAAAGCACAATGATAAAAATGGCTTACAGCCACTGTTGGCCTGTTTAGAAGAACTTAAGCTTTGGCTCTCAAGTATTTTTTTTTTAACTTAAATGAAAATAAAACTGAAATAATTATTTTTAAGGAATTTAATAAGGAAAATTGTGTATTAGATGTTGACTGTGGCTCTCTGGCCCCATATGTAACTCAATGTGCAAGAAATCTGAACGTTCTGTTTTATCATAACTTAAAATTTGACAAACAGATCAGTGCTGTTGTAAAATCATGCTTTTTTCATCCCGTCAACTTTCTGAAGTTCTGAAGTGCTTATCACAGAGTAACATCCAAATGGTGGTCCATGCTTTTGTAACAACTCATTTAGACTATTGATATTCAGATATTCACGGTGTTTCTCAGTCTTCCCTCTCTCTTCTACAGCTAGTGCAAAACAGCTGCTAGACTACTCTCTGGCACCTGCAAGTATGAGCCAGTAACTCTTATTTTATCTGCACTGCAGACCTATAAAATATTGAATTGCTTTTAAAATTATGTTATTTGTTTATAAAGCCCTCAATAATTTGTCCCCTCAGTACCTGATGAGCTGCTCCATCCGTACACATTGAGATCCAGTGATTTCTGTCTACTCATCGTGCCTTGATCTAGATTTAAATGAGGTGATCGAGATTTTGCAACTGCAGGTCCGAAACTCTGGAACAGTCTACCTCTTCATATTAGATTAGCCCCCTCTATTTCTGCTTTTAAGTCTGCTCTAAAGACATATCTATTCTCTCTAGCTTTCAATACCCCTTGATCATTGGTTTAATTGTTTTGTTGTTGTTTTATTTTAAATTTGATATTCCTGTTTTTTTCATTTTATTTCAGAATTTTTATTCTATTCTGTACAGCACTTTGGTCAACTTTGGTTGTTTTTAAATGTGCTTTACAAATAAATATTGTATTGTATTAATATGCAAAACTGTTAGCCAATCATAGCAGTGGGCGTTCACTTCAGCATCTTGAATGTGCCTCATCTATAAAAACAGACTGTTCTGCAGAGAGGGTCAAAACCCAGATACAAAATAGCCTAATCTAAATTATATGCTAACATTATAGGTGCATCACAGAGAACATTATAAAATAATTAAAAAAACGCAGTACATGACCCCTTTAAGGTTTCAATTATCTAAAACTCAAAAGGTGTGAAAGTCTTTAATCTAAATGATCCACAACATACAAACAACCTCAAAATGATTGAAAAACAAGTTAATTAAAGTTTTGAGTCCACTCTTAAACCACATTGAAATGCTGTGGTAGGACCTTAAATGTAGAGTTCATGCTGGAATTAAAGCCAACAAATTTCACTGAGCTGAAGCAGTTCTGTCCTCAATTCTTTGGCAAATTAGCTAGGTCCATGTTAACAGATGGATCTGCATTATAACCAAACTCTAGGGATTGTCACAAAACTTACCTCAGTATCTCTAATTTGCAATTTATATTCTTCAGTCCAGTGCAGAGCAGCTTCACTCCTGAATCCTGCAGATTATTATTGTTCATATTCAGCTCTTTCAGATTGGTATCTGATCCAAGAACTGTAGCCAGAGCTGGACAGCTTTTGTCTGTTAAGTCACAATCATTTAGCCTACAAGAGAAATATATCAAATCACAGAGTTAGATACATGTAATATATTTGTTAAATATAAAAATTTAATTTACACCAATTATTTTGACAGTAAATATACCGCATATATAGGAGATATTTATTGATTCAAGTTTCCTAGATAAAACAAACTAGCATGCTTGAATAAAACTTAAAATATGTAAATGAATAATAGGTTTATATCATTAATGGCAATGAGTTAAACATTTAAAAGTGCTGCTCTATTATCTTGATGAGTATCTTGAGGTGGAGAATCTGGAGGTTAATAATTTATCCATTGAGGTTATGCAAGAGTATATCTCCTTTATAGCAGACGTTTAAGAAGTTGAACTGCATATTGGAGTAGAAATAACTATGGAACAATATGTTTTATAATGACATGATGTGCTTCTTCTGCAGCTAACTAAACAGCTTGTTTTGCTGAAAAGATAAATTTCTACATACAACCCATGTAAATCTAATAAAATAGCATTGAACAGTAATTCCAAAGGACTGCAATTTTTAAAGAAAAAATAATAATAAAAAAGCAAAAGAAAATATGTTATGATTTAACCCTAAAAGAGATACATACTTATAGTTGGTATATGGTAGATCAGGGGGGTATTCCAAAAAGCAGGTTATGTGACATACCCGTGTATGTTTGAGGATAAGCGAGCAGATAATCTCAGCTTTCAGTTCCAAAATCAGAGGTTACTTTCAGGGTATGTAAGTAACCATAGCAACTTGCTCTCTGAAGATAACCTGCTCCGGACCAGGTTATGTTCCAGGGTTAGTTCACTTCAGCAATATTATATATTAGTACAATACAGTTATGTATATAGCCTACTAATATATATGTATACATATAACTGTATTGTAACTAACTAATATGGTTATTATATTTTATTGGCATATCAGTTATCT
>NW_015507615.1:51912-57927 GCF_001515645.1 Sinocyclocheilus grahami
CTGGAAGACAAGGGGCAGACAGTGTCTAAACAAGACGTAAGAGTGGAGCAGAAACTATCAGTAGCATGGTTAACATCAAGAGATGATAACTGTTCAGGAGAATGAAGCAAAGATGAAACCATAGAAGATAGCCGGGAGGGTGAGAGTGAGCGTAGGTTACGTCAAAAAGTGACATGTGTAGGGGTATGTGTTGTGTCAGGAACCATGTTGAGGTTAAGAGTGAGGAGGAAGTGATCCGAGGTGTGCAGTGGAGTAACCAGCACATGATCAGTGGAGCAGTGTCGTGTGTAAATAAGGTCCAGTTGGTTGCCTGATTTGTGAGTAGCCGTAGTTAATAGTCGCTTGAGATCAAATGAAGCAAGCAGAGTGTGGAAGTCTGCAGCCTGAGGTTTATCTAGGTGGATGTTGAAGTCTCCCAGCATAACTAGGGGAGTACCATCCTCAGGAAAGTTTGAGAGCAGCACATCTAATTCTTCCACGAAGTTACCTAATGGTCCTGGGGGTCGATAAACAACTATAAAATGGATTTTAAGAGGGTGGGTAATAGTGGCTGAATGTGATTCAAAGGAGCTGTTGATACTCAGAGATGGTAAAGGATTACATTTCCAATCATTAGAGATAAGCAAACCAGTACCTTCACCTCTTCCAGTCAGACGGGGGTTAGAGTGGGAAAAAGAGAAATTATTGGAGAGTGCTGCAGGTGTAGCATTGTCCTCTGGTTTGATCCACGTCTCTGTCAGGGCCATGAGGTTTAGTATTTAATGACTTGTAACAGAAGTAATAAAATCTGCTTTGTTTACAGCAGACTGGCAATTCCAGAGACCAATAGAAAAAGAAAGTAGTGTATTAGTAGACATAGGCAAAGTGCGCAGGTTGTTAGGATTGCACTGCCTACAGTGTGTGATGCATGGTTTGCGAGTGGTGGTGATAGTAGGGATCTGGAAACACATAGTAAGAAAAATACTTAAGTTAAGTAAAAAATACTTACGTTTTTTGTTGAGAAGATCACAACATTAAGATCCCAGCTGTCTAACTTAATATACATTTTGCATGATGTTCCATTATGTTCTTCTACCTGGTCTGAGTTTGAACCTATTGATTTCACCTCATGGAATGAAACTGTTGGTCACCTAAAACCAACTAACTGTCCTCAGGATATTATTCCATCTCTTTTCCTTAGGCAAATCATGGACACAGTCCACAGTTATTTGTTATTAACAAATGTTTGTCTACTGGTTCCTTCCCTAACAGTCTTAAATGTGCTGTGGTGATGCCACATCTTAAAAAACCAAACCAGGATCCTTCTTCTCTTTCTAATTTGTCGTCCTATTTCTAATCTACCCTTTATCTCAAAGATCATTGAGAAAGTTGTATTGACTCAATTACAATCTTATTTGGCTGTTAATTCTGTTCATGACATGTTTCAATCTAGCTTCAAAGTTTTACACAGTACTGAATCTGCCCTTTTAAGAGTCTCAAGTGATATTTTTAGAGAAATTGATTCTTGGAAATCCATGGCTTTAGTTTTATTAGATCTGAGTGCTGCCTTTGATTTGGTTGACCATGAGGTCCTGTTGGCACGTTTGGAGACATCTGTGGGTCTTCTTGGCACAGTTTTACAAGTGGTTCCGTTCTTATCTGACCAACAGATGTTTTAGTGTTCGCATTGGTCATCAAACCTCCTCTTGTATACCTCTTAATTGTGGAGTTCCACAGGGATCAATCCTCGGGCCGATATTGTTCACCCTGTACATGTTTCCTCTGGCTTCCATTTTTAACAAATATAAAGTATCCTTTCATCTATATGCTGATGATACTCAGATCTATTTTCCTTTAAAGCACAATGATAAAAATGGCTTACAGCCACTGTTGGCCTGTTTAGAAGAACTTAAGCTTTGGCTCTCAAGTATTTTTTTTTTAACTTAAATGAAAATAAAACTGAAATAATTATTTTTAAGGAATTTAATAAGGAAAATTGTGTATTAGATGTTGACTGTGGCTCTCTGGCCCCATATGTAACTCAATGTGCAAGAAATCTGAACGTTCTGTTTTATCATAACTTAAAATTTGACAAACAGATCAGTGCTGTTGTAAAATCATGCTTTTTTCATCCCGTCAACTTTCTGAAGTGAACCCTTTCTTATCACAGAGTAACATCCAAATGGTGGTCCATGCTTTTGTAACAACTCATTTAGACTATTGATATTCACTTTATTACGGTGTTTCTCAGTCTTCCCTCTCTCTTCTACAGCTAGTGCAAAACAGCTGCTAGACTACTCTCTGGCACCTGCAAGTATGAGCCAGTAACTCTTATTTTATCTGCACTGCAGACCTATAAAATATTGAATTGCTTTTAAAATTATGTTATTTGTTTATAAAGCCCTCAATAATTTGTCCCCTCAGTACCTGATGAGCTGCTCCATCCGTACACATTGAGATCCAGTGATTTCTGTCTACTCATCGTGCCTTGATCTAGATTTAAATGAGGTGATCGAGATTTTGCAACTGCAGGTCCGAAACTCTGGAACAGTCTACCTCTTCATATTAGATTAGCCCCCTCTATTTCTGCTTTTAAGTCTGCTCTAAAGACATATCTATTCTCTCTAGCTTTCAATACCCCTTGATCATTGGTTTAATTGTTTTGTTGTTGTTTTATTTTAAATTTGATATTCCTGTTTTTTTCATTTTATTTCAGAATTTTTATTCTATTCTGTACAGCACTTTGGTCAACTTTGGTTGTTTTTAAATGTGCTTTACAAATAAATATTGTATTGTATTAATATGCAAAACTGTTAGCCAATCATAGCAGTGGGCGTTCACTTCAGCATCTTGAATGTGCCTCATCTATAAAAACAGACTGTTCTGCAGAGAGGGTCAAAACCCAGATACAAAATAGCCTAATCTAAATTATATGCTAACATTATAGGTGCATCACAGAGAACATTATAAAATAATTAAAAAAACGCAGTACATGACCCCTTTAAGGTTTCAATTATCTAAAACTCAAAAGGTGTGAAAGTCTTTAATCTAAATGATCCACAACATACAAACAACCTCAAAATGATTGAAAAACAAGTTAATTAAAGTTTTGAGTCCACTCTTAAACCACATTGAAATGCTGTGGTAGGACCTTAAATGTAGAGTTCATGCTGGAATTAAAGCCAACAAATTTCACTGAGCTGAAGCAGTTCTGTCCTCAATTCTTTGGCAAATTAGCTAGGTCCATGTTAACAGATGGATCTGCATTATAACCAAACTCTAGGGATTGTCACAAAACTTACCTCAGTATCTCTAATTTGCAATTTATATTCTTTAGTCCAGTGCAGAGCAGCTTCACTCCTGAATCCTGCAGATTATTATTGTTCATATTCAGCTCTTTCAGATTGGTATCTGATCCAAGAACTGTAGCCAGAGCTGGACAGCTTTTGTCTGTTAAGTCACAATCATTTAGCCTACAAGAGAAATATATCAAATCACAGAGTTAGATACATGTAATATATTTGTTAAATATAAAAATTTAATTTACACCAATTATTTTGACAGTAAATATACCGCATATATAGGAGATATTTATTGATTCAAGTTTCCTAGATAAAACAAACTAGCATGCTTGAATAAAACTTAAAATATGTAAATGAATAATAGGTTTATATCATTAATGGCAATGAGTTAAACATTTAAAAGTGCTGCTCTATTATCTTGATGAGTATCTTGAGGTGGAGAATCTGGAGGTTAATAATTTATCCATTGAGGTTATGCAAGAGTATATCTCCTTTATAGCAGACGTTTAAGAAGTTGAACTGCATATTGGAGTAGAAATAACTATGGAACAATATGTTTTATAATGACATGATGTGCTTCTTCTGCAGCTAACTAAACAGCTTGTTTTGCTGAAAAGATAAATTTCTACATACAACCCATGTAAATCTAATAAAATAGCATTGAACAGTAATTCCAAAGGACTGCAATTTTTAAAGAAAAAATAATAATAAAAAAGCAAAAGAAAATATGTTATGATTTAACCCTAAAAGAGATACATACTTATAGTTGGTATATGGTAGATCAGGGGGGTATTCCAAAAAGCAGGTTATGTGACATACCCGTGTATGTTTGAGGATAAGCGAGCAGATAATCTCAGCTTTCAGTTCCAAAATCAGAGGTTACTTTCAGGGTATGTAAGTAACCATAGCAACTTGCTCTCTGAAGATAACCTGCTCCGGACCAGGTTATGTTCCAGGGTTAGTTCACTTCAGCAATATTATATATTAGTACAATACAGTTATGTATATAGCCTACTAATATATATGTATACATATAACTGTATTGTAACTAACTAATATGGTTATTATATTTTATTGGCATATCAGTTATCTATGTTTTATAATGACATGATGTGCTTCTTCTGCAGCTAACTAAACAGCTTGTTTTGCTGAAAAGATAAATTTCTACATACAACCCATGTAAATCTAATAAAATAGCATTGAACAGTAATTCCAAAGGACTGCAATTTTTAAAGAAAAAATAATAATAAAAAAGCAAAAGAAAATATGTTATGATTTAACCCTAAAAGAGATACATACTTATAGTTGGTATATGGTAGATCAGGGGGGTATTCCAAAAAGCAGGTTATGTGACATACCCGTGTATGTTTGAGGATAAGCGAGCAGATAATCTCAGCTTTCAGTTCCAAAATCAGAGGTTACTTTCAGGGTATGTAAGTAACCATAGCAACTTGCTCTCTGAAGATAACCTGCTCCGGACCAGGTTATGTTCCAGGGTTAGTTCACTTCAGCAATATTATATATTAGTACAATACAGTTATGTATATAGCCTACTAATATATATGTATACATATAACTGTATTGTAACTAACTAATATGGTTATTATATTTTATTGGCATATCAGTTATCTGTATATACATTATAAAACACTAATGTTTAATTTACTATATTATATATATATATATATATATATATATATATATATATTTTTTTTTTTTTGGTCCGGGAATTTTCTATAATGTATTTCTATAATAAAAATACATATCTGATGTGACTTAATATATAATTAGCATCAAACAAACAATATTCTTATTCTCGAGGATTAAAGTAAATGGAAAAAAAGAAAAATGATTGCACAACCATCAATTAGGTGGTGATATGCACTAAGCATGTAAATGACCATTGTACAAAAGAAGAAGAAACAGCATGGCGCGCTTTTTATTAGCGTCTGTTTCCATAGCGACACGTCGATTCGTCGCTCGGTTGAGAATATGTTGAGTCTTAAATCAGGAACATACTCTGTGTTGAATGAACTTACTCCCGGACGCGTTTTTGGAAACGAGTAAGCAAGGTTTGGGGTTAATCAAAAAAAAGTTCGGGGAATAACAGATGGTAAATTAACCGTGCTTTCTGGAATACACCCCAGGGGGGTCCAAACCTGCTATGTATCAGTGTAGATAAATGCAATTTTAACATATGAAACATATGAACAAAATATATGAAATAACTTACAGAGCTCTTTTGGAGGTTTTGATGACTGCTGATAATCTAATGAGACACTCGTCTGATTTCTTGAATTTCTGAAGCTCAAACTCCTGCAGCTCCTCCTCTGATGTCAACAACACAAAGACCAAAGCAGACCACTGGGCAGGTGAAAGATCAGCAGATGAGAGGCTTCCTTTGCTAAGGTGGGTCTGAATGTCTTTCACCAGAGTTTGGTCGTTCAGTTCATTCAGACAGTAGAACAGATTGATGGATCTCTCTGGAGACAGATTCGCTTCAAATTTCTGCTTGATGTACTGAACTATTATAATTACGTATCTGTTTGACCCCGAGTCCAAGTCTGAGCTGAACGTTTCACAGAAGCAAGCTTTTATTTAGCAACTCTCTTATCTTTCAGATACAAGCTCATAAAGTTATAATTTATTCTTCACTGTAACAACTTTATGTCCTGAGGTGCCAACATAGAATACAGTAATTTAGGAGTGGTTTATTGTATTGTATGTACAGTGT
>NW_015507616.1:0-1732 GCF_001515645.1 Sinocyclocheilus grahami
AACTGTAAAGTAAGCCAGACAATCACAAGAGCAGGACTGTATTCCAGAAAACAGGGTTAACGTACCATCTGCTAAACCCTGAACTCTCCGTTGATCAACCCAAACCTTGCTTACTCGAGGTGTGCTGGATCCAAAAACTCATCCGGGAGTAAGTTCAGTCAACTCAGAGTAACTTTTAGGTACAACACATTTTAATGAAATCATTTACGTTTTTTTATTCACCTGTATGTAAGCACAGAGCAGTGTTAATGTTCAAACTGTGTATTTACAATGTTAAAGTGGAGGACAACAATAAATATTCTTATTAGGAATAAAACCGCCTGGTTTCTGAACTGTGCAGAGAACAGAACTGCTGTATTTTAATGTGGGTCATTATGGTGGTGCTTGGAGAGCCACATATTTTCTGAGGTTGTACTGGGTATAAAACGTTTGAGAACCGCTGGTTTAAGTAATAAATGTAGCCTAAATATCAGGTATTTGTTTAAATATTTGATGTATATATTTAATTAAATAATTAAATCTCACATTTTGTAAGATGGCATTATAAGCAATAAATGTTAACTGCAAACATATAGTGGAGAGTGCGTGTTGATTTGGTAGTTTGATTAATAGCTTTATATCAGATGATTTAATATGCCGAACCATTTGATCGTGTCTGTATCATAACCATAAGGTAACCTGTGTTAACTCTTCTTCATTCAAAGCTTCATAACATATAATCATCCCAGGTAATTATTAACAACTATTAACCCAAATAGTGTGAAATAACAGAATCAAAATGTATCAAAGTAGAATTGTGCAAGTTTGAAAGTTGAGACGTCCCGCATAAAAGGCTGGTCTACAGGAGACAGATTTGACATTCTGCAGGTATTTTGCTCATCCCTAAGTTCTGATCATTCATGTGTACTTTTTATTTCACTTACTTCATATTGTAATAATAATCAATACATGGCTAATTTAATGTCAGCATGAAATCCAGAATGACCCTATTTACTGTTTATTGTGCTGTTGATACTTTAATACTAAGCGTAACTATGAACAATAATAGTAGTGATAATTGACTGAACTTGACTGACAGTTTTATTCTGCTCAGAAATACTTTTGTACTGGTTTTACGAATTTTAGTCTTCAGAATGTCTTCTGCGTCATTCATTTCAATTACATAAATAACTCAGCAATTATGAAAGGTTTCTCTGTGTTTACAGTATATTTGATAGAGATACAGTATGTGTATTATGCAGCATGTAATGGCACAGCAGCGCCACCAGAGGCAGCAGAGCGCTGTGTTCAGTGTTGCTAATAGAGCCATTTTGCTGCTAGATTTACCTGGAAACTCTTCACAAATGTTGCCAAATAATCAAGTCTGCTGAAACCTCTTCTTCATGAGCTGACAGAAACATACAAACAGACACACATGAAGCAACAGACCGAATACAGGGCTGAATGTAAATGTGTGAATACAGGAGGAGCTCTGACATCACTGTAGTTCAGTCAGAGACTCAGAGAAAGTGAAACTAACTTGATCAACAACAATATGAACACCTGAAACCATCAAACTCTTTAAACAACAGAATATTGAGTCGTTCAAAGACCCTTGTGAACACATCTGATACTCACAGGTAAGTGCTAGAAATATAAGAGAGGTTGTCCTGAACAGGTTTCTAATGGCAGTGGTCTGGTTTAGTAGGGTTTATGTCAGACTGGACTGAGTTGAACAGAAGCAGGTTTAAGC
>NW_015507616.1:2332-3060 GCF_001515645.1 Sinocyclocheilus grahami
GTGTCTGGTGTGTCAGAGCTCTTACTGTGAAACTCACCTGGAGCCTCATTTGAGAGTGGCAGGTTTGAAGAAACACAAACTGATGGATCCTGTGAGTAATCTGGAGGACTATATATGTCAGAAACATGAGAGACCTCTGGATCTGTTCTGTAGAGATGATCAGACATGTGTGTGTTCAATCTGCACTGTGACAGACCACAAGAACCACAACACTGTTCCTATAGAAGAGGAGAGGGAAGAGAAGAAGGTAGAAGTTATTATTCTTTTAAAGGACTGATATCATGAGGAATCAGATTTTATTTCGTGTTGTGAAATAAAAGTTAATTATGAAAACATATTGTGAGTTTAATCTGTGTTATGATAAATGTGTCTGTGTTTTACTCTCTAGAGACTAAACTGATGAAGACACAGAAAGATGTGCAGCTGATGATCCAGAACACCTCTATAGACTGAACTGATGAAGACACAGAAAGATGTGCAGCTGATGATCCAGAACACAATCAAGAAGATTCAAGACGTCAAACACTCAGCAGAAGTCAGAAAAGTGAGTTCAAATAATATAATAAATGTAAATATTTATTATTGCAACAAACTTCAATGTTAAGGGAAGAAAGAGGCAAGAACCGGCAGACATAACAATAACTAAATAAACAAACAATCAAACAAAATGAGTGACAGCCCCTCACAGATGACTATCACACTTAAATATATAGCAACAAAAATAAAAC
>NW_015507616.1:3081-3812 GCF_001515645.1 Sinocyclocheilus grahami
CAAAATGAGTGACAGCCCCTCACAGATGACTATCACACTTAAATATATAGCAACAGCCAATAAAACAACAACTAAAATGTGCAGGGCCTGTTCTGCTCTCGTCCAGGGTTCAGGGTGAAGTTTAATACTTCATTCGAGGGATTCTGAAAACACATGTACCCTATGTATGTGGGGAAAAAATTTTATGAGCAATAATAACACGGGTTCTTCTTTTAGTAAACACCGCTAATATTTGTTGTGTGTCCTGGTTGACCAGAGAAACACAGAGAAGGAGAAAGCAGCCCGTGTTGAGCTCTTCACTGATCTCATCCGCTCCATTGAGAGACGTCAGACTGAACTGCTGGAGATGATGGAGGAGCAGCAGAAAGCAGCAGAGAAACAGGAGCAAGAGCTGATTGAAGAGCTGGAGCAGGAGATCACTGAGCTAAAGATGAGAAACACTGAGCTGGAGCAGCTCTCACACACTGAAGATCACCTCCACCTCCTACAGGTCAGTCAACATGATCTCTCTGATCAATGATAATGCAGCATATGACACCAGAACACTCCCCATGCTGAAGGATTTCTCCTCTCTCCTGCTGTAGATTCACTCATCCCTGTGCAGCCCTAGAAACAGCAGGAACTGGCCTGAGATCAGTATGAAGACTCATGAGAGTCTGGAGACTCTGAGGAGAGCTCTGACTCAACTGAAGGACACTATAGATGAGAAACTCACACTAACTGGTACATCA
>NW_015507616.1:3837-6075 GCF_001515645.1 Sinocyclocheilus grahami
GCTTCAGATCTGCTGATGTTTTCTTGTCATTAGTCTCTACAGAGCTGAAGGTGATGCAGCAGTATGCAGGTACAGTGTGCTGTCTGCACTACACTAGTTTACATTCATACACTCACAGCTTCATTACTGCTCTACAATCTAATTAAACACAGGATTACATATTAAAAACAGCCTCACAGAATATCTCTATTGTGAAGTTGAGAACTATATTCTCTGTTTTCTCAGTGGATGTGACTCTGGATCCTGATACAGCTCATCCTGAACTCATTTTGTCTGATGATGGAAAACAAGTGAGATGTGGAGACATTAGACAGAAACTCCCAGACAAACCAGAGAGATTTGATCCAGGACACTGTGTCTTGGGAAAGGAGGTATTCTCGTCAGGGAGATTTTATTTTGAGGTGCAGGTGAAGGGAAAGACTGATTGGGATTTAGGAGTGGCCAGAGAATCCATTAACAGGAAGGGAGAGATCACAGCAAGACCCAGTGATGGATACTGGACTGTGGCTCTGAGGAATGGAAATGAATATAAAGCCTGTGATGATCCTTCTGTCTCTCTGTCTCTGAGAGTGAAGCCGCAGCGGGTCGGTGTGTTTGTGGATTATGAGGAGGGTCTGGTCTGCTTTTATGATGTGGAGTCCAGCTCTCATATCTACTCTTTCACTGCTCAGTCTTTCACTGAAAAACTCTATCCATTATTTTGCCCATCCTTAAACTATGGAGGTAAAAACTCCAACCCACTGATCATCACACCTGTCAATTAGAATAAATAAATGTACACTCCTAATATGAAATACAAGATTAAAATAATGACTTTTCTAATTGAAAATCTAAAAACATTACGTGCTGCTATTTATCATTTGTTTTTCAATTCTTCAAGTCTATGTGCTATACATTGTCAATATAAATATATATTGCTTGTTCAATAAATGATTTTGGTTCAACTTTTCATAAATGTTCTTGCCATTTTTTTCTTCCATCTCCACCTGACAAAGTGACATTACCTGTAAAATCTCAACAAAAAACAAAACTATAGTAACATTAATGGGCACCTATTATGCAAAATCCACTTTTACGTGGTGTTTGGACATAAATGTGAGTTGGCAGTGTGTGAACACAACCACCCTACAATGAAATAATCCACCCATTCTTATTTTTAATCCCTATTAAATCAAATCAGTCTCATTAGATCTGCCGTTTTGATTTTCAAATCAATGTGACGTCACATTGTTTAAGCCCCGCCCACGGCCGCTGACTGACAGTCCTGCATTATACCGTATTAATCTTCTGTAAAGCCTTCTACACACTGCACGATTTTAGCAATCCTATAAGATCATTACAAATCACACTGTGCGAGATGGATCTAATAAAATTGTGCAAGACATGCATGCAGACTGTGCGATGTTTACACAGCGTGACTCGTAGGCTATGACCCAAGTTACTATTGAAGAATAAAACGTCATTAGCATGCGCTAGTGGTAAACAAAAAGAGCATGACGAAGCACAGTTTGGCAGTTGTACTTTTTGCATTTGCTGAAAAAAAGAGGAAGCTGTAAAAAAGGAAGTTAAAAGAGTTTAAGGTAAGCGGTTTTAAGTTTTAGCTCCATTTCATGTTGCATGTTTATTGGCTGGTCATGCTGAGGGGAGTGCAAGCCAGAACCATGGCGAGCCACTAAGTACCAACTACACCATATCGCTATGGGAATTGCCCCTGTCCTGGACTTAGACGGCTGTCAGTGACATTACTCCCTACGGCCAGAAGCCTAGGCTGCCAAGGGACATTACTAGAGCCTCACAGTGTGCAGGTCCCACTGGGACAAGATTGGTAGTAGAACCCAGGCTACCAATAGTCTACCACGGGAGTCAGTCTCTCGAGATTGACCTCTGGTGTAATGAGGGCGGCTGGCTCGGTGCCCAAAACTGCGGGATGGCAGGGGCCACCGTACCAGCTGTGCCAAAAAAGCCTCCTCGGAGGCGGCGCCAGGGCCTAGAATCATGAAGGATTTCTTCCAGGGAATACGACCAAGAGCCTACTTATTGGATCAATTACTAGTCTTGGCCTGTCACTCAGGGCTACCTCACTTTGCAGAAGGACCTGTCTCAACAGGCCTCTAGCGGAAACACCCTGTCAGAGCAGGTATCCGAGGCGAAGCTGTGTCTTACCATATAGGATTTTAGAGAAGTGGGCAAAGTAGAACGTGCGCACTTACCACTTTCGTGGAATTTTGGAATTTTAGG
>NW_015507616.1:8474-15264 GCF_001515645.1 Sinocyclocheilus grahami
TCATACGCAGGGCAGGTGGATTGGGAAAGCTCAGCCTCAGCTTCTTCACTCTCCACATCCATTTCCTGCTCTTGTTGGGCTGGGCCCAACTGAGCACTGGCCCCTGGATCAGATGATATCCGAGAGAGGATATCATCGTCCAGTGGCTGTCTCTCGCCCGACACGATGCGCGGAAGAGGGGAACCCCCCCTTCAGCCTCATCGGCTAGGTCCACCTGAGATTCCCACGAGCTCATTCTCCTCCGTGCCTCAGCAGCGGCGGGGGCCGAGCCGCGGGAAACCGATGGTTGTCCCTCTCCACTCGAGAAGAGAGACAAACGAGAACAGAGCTTTTTCAGCGAAAAGCTCTCACAGTGCACGCAGATTGCCCCCTCGAGGACATCGCGTGCGTGCTCCTCGCCCAAACAAACAACGCATAGATCGTGTGAATCATCGGGTGTCAGAAACCGCTGACATGGATGTACACACTTTCTAAACGCTCTGCTAGTGCTCGCCATAGTAGGAAAAGTAAATGCTCTTACTTTGCTTTTGGAATGCACGCTTCAAACAGAACGGTCAGTGAAGACGAAGAAAGTGATGATGTGCGCTACCGGCGCCTATTTTGTACTAGTTGCGACGGTAGTGACGTCATGGCTGTCGCCTGGCCAAACAATTGGTGTTTTTTCAATGTAGGCTTCAGACACGGGTCACGACGAGGCGTTCCCCATAGCGACCCCTAGAGGACGCAGTTCGAAGTTCCACGAAAGGGAACACAACTATTCCTCTTCTTTAATAACCATATTTGATTGCGACCCCTAGAAGACGCAGTTCGAAGTTCCACGAAAGGGAACTGACTGCTGATGGATGTGGTTTTGTTTGTGAAGTAATTAGCAAAATCGTCAGCAGTTAAAGCAGCACTCATTCAAACATTCATTTCAATTACATAAATAACTCAGCAATTATGAAATGCTTGTTTACATTGAACTGTGTGTTTACAGTATATTTGATAGAGATACAGTATAAGTGTATTATGCAGCATGTAATGGCACAGCAGCGCCACCAGAGGCAGCAGAGCGCTGTGTTCAGTGTTGCTAATAGAGCCATTTTGCTGCTAGATTTACCTGGAAACGCTTCACAAATGTTGCCAAATAATCAAGTCTGCTGAAACCTCTTCTTCATGAGCTGACAGAAACATACAAACAGACACACATGAAGCAACAGACCGAATACAGGGCTGAATGTAAATGTGTGAATACAGGAGGAGCTCTGACATCACTGTAGTTCAGTCAGAGACTCAGAGAAAGTGAAACTAACTTGATCAACAACAATATGAACACCTGAAACCATCAAACTCTTTAAACAACAGAATATTGAGTCGTTCAAAGACCCTTGTGAACACATCTGATACTCACAGGTAAGTGCTAGAAATATAAGAGAGGTTGTCCTGAACAGGTTTCTAATGGCAGTGGTCTGGTTTAGTAGGGTTTATGTCAGACTGGACTGAGTTGAACAGAAGCAGGTTTAAGCGTCTCAAATACTCAGCTGCTTTAGTTGTTTACTGCACTGAAATCATATCAGAATTGAGTTAACAGAATGTCATTTGATTGAACAAAGTTAGGTGTTTCTGTCATTTTGTCACGCGACATAAAGACAAACAGGTAAGAAACAGGAAGTAAATGACCTGCAGACAAACTGAACACAATCCTGCTTCACTGCAGCTGAAAATCACTTTTACATTACACAAGATGAGAATAACTTATGGTCATATAATATATTTTGTGGAAAGATTAATCTAATTTTTGATAAGGAGATATATATGTTTGTTGGAAAATTAAGAGCTTGTACTTTGTACTTTCTTTAAACAGCAGGTCATAGTTCAGATTGCTCAGTAAGTTTACGAGTCACTCACTTTGTTTCAAACGAATGATTGTGTTTCCATCAATTCTCACATTTTAACCAATTTAATATAAATATTGATTTAGCTGTCATGGTCCAATTTGGTCAAGTCTAAAAAAAAAGGAAAACTGAAAAAAAAATTCTTGAAAAGGCTTTAAGAGGGAAAGAACAATGGCAGAATCTTCACTAACAGCAAGAAAAACCAGGAGACGGAGTATCAACAGATTGCCTCCATGTAAGTCAATAACCCAGAAGAACACTTTGACTTTGACTTTTCTTTTATAATATTGAATATGTACAGTTCAGGAATGTAAAGCAGATCAAATCATTTCAGCTTAACAAGAATAATTATTGTACATATATTTATTTATTTATTTCGGTAAGTGATTATGTAATGAGCTTCACATTTAGTTTCTGATCAGCTTGTCTGGGTTCATTTTACAATAATAACCAGCTGACTGTACATGATCTCTACATATTTGAGTTTCTTCTCCACTCTTTGTCTCTAAACAGTCTTTACATTCAACCAGCTTCATGAGGTGCATCATGGGATTCTTCATAAACAGTATTGAAGGAGTTCACACTAATCCTAAATAATGTCTCTTTCCAGCAAAGCCATCCTCCATTAGTTCACTGACTGAAGTGCTTCAGTGCTCTATATGTCTGGATGTGTTCACTGATCCAGTCATGACTCCATGTAGACACAACTTCTGCAAGACCTGTCTGAATAAGTGCTGGGACAACAGCCAGACCTGCAGCTGTCCATACTGTAAAGAAACATTCAAGCAAAGACCTGATCTCGCATATTGTGAGTTTAATCTGTGTTATGATAAATGTGTCTGTGTTTTTCTCTCTATAGACTGAACTGATGAAGACACAGAAAGATGTGCAGCTGATGATCCAGAACACAATCAAGAAGATTCAAGACATCAAACACTCAGCAGACGTCAGAAAAGTGAGTTTAAAAAGAAATAATAAAATACATTTAAATATATATCATTTTGTTGCATTAGTATAGTTGGGTGGCTGTGTTTTATTCTGAAGGGCTCATCACTGCTCTAATCCCTTTTAAGGGTTTACCCCAGTCCAGACTTTTCACTGTTTGTGTCACTCAGCTTGTCTGTGCTTTGTAGCAAATTATCTCAAAAGGGAAATATGTATAATTAATTCTAATGGCTTTCAGAATTAACTGTAGCAGAAATAATGTTACAATTATTTAGTTTGTTCATCCACCGAGCAGACCGTATAATCATTTATCAGCTCTAGGAAAGATAAATGATTAAGAAAGAATAGTTTTCCTACTGTTCACAGCACTAGCAGTAACTCATCATGCAGCAAGATCAACGTTCAAACTGTGAGCAGCAAACACAATAATAAACATTACTATGACTAACATACTACTAAACTAAGCAAAACACATACTTACACAATGAAGAGAAGTAAGGAAAGAGAGAGAGAAGAACAAAGACTGGCAGTGTTTAAAGTCAGTGATCCAGATGCGTGTAGAGAATGAGGAGTCTTCATGAGTTCATTAGGTGAGCTGGTTCTCATCAGGTTCTTCCAAGATCCACAGATCCAAGATTCACGGAGAATCGACAAAGTTACTTGAAGATAAAACTTCCGGAAGATCAGACTCAATGGGGATGAATCTTGGCGAGCGTCTGTCTCAAAGAGCTTAAGCCCTGATGGGTTTGGGTAGAGATCTTTTAACCTCCCTAACTCTCACACCTATCCCTGCTGGACTGACCAATGCAGAGGTGTGAATTTTGAGTGGAAAATGTTTCTTTGTTTTGCCCAACACCTTCCTTTGCATGTCTATGGGGGTCTGGTGGACGTTTGCAGTATTAAAGCAAAGTGTAGTAAAAAGAGTAAGATGCAGGTTATGGTAAAATACTATACATCATTATATAGGGGATCACAAGGATGATTTTGAGTCATGCCAGGGTTGGCTGGTTAGCATCAGTTAGGATAGCAGAGGGGATAATGATCTTTGAGCAAGATGTTGTAAAAAAAAGACATGCCGGCATCAGGCCTGTAATTTAATTGTAAAAAGGAAGAGGAAACGTGTACAACGCAAAAGTGTCCGTCAGCTCAGAATATCCAAAAATAGCCAGATTGTGTTTAGGTTGAATGTCCATTCCATATGCTCTTGAAAACAATAAAAAAATATTTGACCAAGGATCATACAAAATTGGTCAAAACCAAATTAAATGTGCCAATGCCCCCTCTGCCATCCTGCACCAATCCTATTGAGGTGGAGGAAAATGTTTTGTGTATAGTCTAGTTCTGGAGTAAAGCTGCTGTACAGTATAGCTTGAATCAGTTTATATCTAGAATTTATTGAGCAGCTCTTTATTCTTATCAAGCCTTCTGTCCAGACCTCATCAGTGATTGCCTGATGACACAGTAAAGTAATACATTTACATTTACATTTAGCAGATGCTTTTATCCAAAGCGACTTACTGATGCTTACACTTACACTTACACTTACACATGCTTCAATGCTACCACCATCATTCCAGTCCCGAAGAAGTCGTCTCCATCCTGCTTTCAATGACTACTGTCCAATTGCACTTACCCCCATCCTCATGAAGTGCTTTGAATGGCTAGTCATGCACCACATCAAGTCTGCCCTCCCCCCCTCCTTGGACCCCTTCCAGTTTGCATATCGGTCCAAACGCTCGACCGATGACGCCATCGCCACTACCCTCCACTCAGCACTCACACACCTGGACAAAAAAGACTCATCCGTCAGAATAGTGTTCATAGACTTCAGTTCAGCATTCAACACAATCATCCCTCAACAGCTCATTCACAAACTGGTCCAGCTGGGGCTCAACACTTCGCTGTGCAACTGGCTGTTGGACTTCCTGACTGGAAGACCTCAGGTAGTACAGGTCGGCAGCAACACATCCAGCACCATCACACTGAACACTGGGACCCCCCAAGGATGTGTGCTGAGCCCCCTCCTCTTCACTCTGCTGACCCACGACTGCACACCGTCACACAACTCCAACCTTATGCAAGTGCTATAACAAGTCTCAGTTAGCTTAATGCAGTACATGTTGCAAGTTTTTTTTTATTATATAATAAATAAAAAGAAATCAGATAGAATAAAAAAAGAATAGAGCAAGCTAGTGTTATAGGCCTTTTTTGCAAGAAAACAAGCAGTAAATAAATAGAGTGCAAGTCTAAATGGGGCAAGATTTTTTTTAAATAAAGAATATAATTAGAATAGAGAGTGCTAGAGTTAGAGAAGTTGCAAAAAAAAATAGAAAGCTATTAAAGTTACTTTAATAGTAAAGTAAGTATCATAGTAAAGTAAGGTGACCAGACGTGCCACTTCCCGGGGACACGTTCTGCACAGGATTTCTAAGTTGTCTCAAATAAGCAGGTGTTGGTTGTTTGCGCTGCTGTGATTGATAGTTGTATGACATCAAAGTACGGTGAGAGCTATAGAGAGCAGAGCAGACGGCTCCATGCGTTCGAATCGCTCTCGCAGTATGTCATACAACGATCGATCAGCTTAGTGCAAACAACCAACACCTGCTTATTTGAGACAACTTAGAAATCCTGTGCAGAATGTGTACCCACGAAATGGCACGTCTGGTCACCTTATAGTACAGCAATATCACAACTCTTCTCAACTAAACACATGATTTGAGAATCAATCAGTGCAAACGGTGCAGGATGAAGTTTATTCTTCTGTTGAGGTATTTTAAATCCCCTTAAAAACACTGATTCTTGCAACAGGGATTTTATACTGAACTGCTGGAGATGATGGAGGAGCAGCAGAAAGCAGCAGAGAAACAGGAGCAAGAGCTGATTGAAGAGCTGGAGCAGGAGATCACTGAGCTAAAGATGAGAAACACTGAGCTGGAGCAGCTCTCACACACTGAAGATCACCTCCACCTCCTACAGGTCAGTCAACATGATCTCTCTGATCAATGATAATGCAGCATATGACACCAGAACACTCCCCATGCTGAAGGATTTCTCCTCTCTCCTGCTGTAGATTCACTCATCCCTGTGCAGCCCTAGAAACAGCAGGAACTGGCCTGAGATCAGTATGAAGACTCATGAGAGTCTGGAGACTCTGAGGAGAGCTCTGACTCAACTGAAGGACACTATAGATGAGAAACTCACACTAACTGGTACATCAACACACACACTGATCAGATAGAAACATGATGATGTACTCAATTCTTTAAATATAAGCTTCAGATCTGCTGATGTTTTCTTGTCATGTGTCTCTACAGAGCTGAAGGTGATGCAGCAGTATGCAGGTACAGTGTGCTGTCTGCACTACACTAGTTTACATTCATACACTCACAGCTTCATTACTGAACGACAATCTGATTAAACACTGGATTAATTAAAAACATCAGCATTAAAAAAAAATCTGTGTATTGTGAAGTTGTCATTCATATTCTGTGTTTTCTCAGTGAATGTGACTCTGGATCCTGATACAGCTCATCCTGATCTCATTCTGTCTGATGATGGAAAACAAGTGAGAGATGGAGACATTAGACAGAAACTCCCAGACAAACCAGAGAGATTTGATACATGTCCCTGTGTCTTGGGAAAGGAGGGATTCTCGTCAGGGAGATTTTATTTTGAGGTGCAGGTGAAGGGAAAGACTGAATGGGATTTAGGAGTGGCCAGAGAATCCATTAACAGGAAGGGAGAGATCACACTGAGTCCCAGTGATGGATACTGGACTGTGGCTCTGATGAATGGAGATGAATATGAAGCCTGTGAGGATCCTTCTGTCTCTCTGTCTCTGAGAGTGAAGCCGCAGCGGGTCGGTGTGTTTGTGGATTATGAGGAGGGTCTGGTCTGCTTTTATGATGTGGAGTCCAGCTCTCATATCTACTCTTTCACTGCTCAGTCTTTCACTGAAAAACTCTATCCAT
>NW_015507616.1:16334-17129 GCF_001515645.1 Sinocyclocheilus grahami
CAGGGAGATTTTATTTTGAGGTGCAGGTGAAGGGAAAGACTGAATGGGATTTAGGAGTGGCCAGAGAATCCATTAACAGGAAGGGAGAGATCACACTGAGTCCCAGTGATGGATACTGGACTGTGGCTCTGATGAATGGAGATGAATATGAAGCCTGTGAGGATCCTTCTGTCTCTCTGTCTCTGAGAGTGAAGCCGCAGCGGGTCGGTGTGTTTGTGGATTATGAGGAGGGTCTGGTCTGCTTTTATGATGTGGAGTCCAGCTCTCATATCTACTCTTTCACTGCTCAGTATAATTACATATTGTTAATGTAAATATATAATAATTGTTCAATAAATGATTTATGTTCAACTTTTGATAGATACCCATGCCATTTGTTTCCCAACTTCCCCTGATAAAGAGAAATTGCCTCAAACAAATAAAAATAAAACCTATGGTAACCTCAATAAATTGTTGTAAATTGTTATATCAAGGCAGTTTCTCTGTTACAAAATGTTCTGTGATATTACTGTGAAACATCAGATGGTAATACCTTGATATATATCATAGATATTTTACTATAGAAAAATACAATAGAATTAGACATAAGTGAATTAAGTTCTATTTTACACATTTAAACCATATAAAGAGGTGTACTGTGTGTTTTGTTTAGTTTTTTTCTGCTGTCAGGACAAAATAGAGATGATTCTTTTAAATCTTTTTTAAAGTAAACCAGTCACAGTAATAAGTGTGTCCTTCTCCATAAAGTTATGAATAACAATAACCACTTGTCATGAAACTGTAAAGTAAGCCAGA
>NW_015507616.1:17212-20573 GCF_001515645.1 Sinocyclocheilus grahami
GCGGGTCGGTGTGTTTGTGGATTATGAGGAGGGTCTGGTCTGCTTTTATGATGTGGAGTCCAGCTCTCATATCTACTCTTTCACTGCTCAGTCTTTCACTGAAAAACTCTATCCATTTTTTAGCCCATCCTTCATCTATGGACGTAAAAACTCCAACCCACTGATCATCACACCTGTCAGTTATAATAAATGAATTTACACTCCTAATATGAAATACAAGATTAAAATAATGATTTTTAAAAGTACAAATATGACAACATTATGTGATGCTATTTTTATCATTAGTTTTTATTTATTTTTTAATTCTATGTGCTATAATTACATATTGTTAATGTAAATATATAATAATTGTTCAATAAATGATTTATGTTCAACTTTTGATAGATACCCATGCCATTTGTTTCCCAACTTCCCCTGATAAAGAGAAATTGCCTCAAACAAATAAAAATAAAACCTATGGTAACCTCAATAAATTGTTGTAAATTGTTATATCAAGGCAGTTTCTCTGTTACAAAATGTTCTGTGATATTACTGAAACATCAGATGGTAATACCTTGATTTATATCATAGATATTTTACCAAAAAAAATACAATAGAATTAGACATAAGTGAATTAAGTTCTATTTTACACATTTAAACCTTATAAAGAGGTGTACTGTGTGTTTTGCTTTGTTTTCTGCTGTCAGGACAAAATAGAAATGATTCTTTTAAATCTTTTTTAAAGTAAACCAGTCACAGTAATAAGTGTGTCCTTCTCCATAAAGTTATGAATAACAATAACCACTTGTCATGAAACTGTAAAGTAAGCCAGATAATCACAAGAGCAGGGCTGTATTCCAGAAAACAGAGTTAACGTACCATCTGCTAAACCCTGAACTCTCCGTTGATGAACCCAAACCTGGCTTACTCGAGGTTTGCTGGATCCAAAAACTCATCCGGGAGTAACTTCAGTCAACTCAGAGTATGTTCACGGAGTAAGTTCAGTCAACTCAGAGTGTGTTCCTGGTTAAGACAGGTTATGTTCAGAGAATAAGTTGCTCTGGCTGCTTTCATACCCTGAGAGTTACCTCTGTTTCTGGAACCGAAAGCTGAGTTTATCTGCTTACTTGTTGAGTTAAACTACAGTCATCAAGTCATCACTGATTTATTGAGCATCCTAATTCTGGGCTCTATATAGGGGTATTAATGAAAATGTCTCAAATGAACAGACGCAATCAGCAGTGATTTCTACTGGTCAGATAATTAAAGCATAGCATCTCATGTGATGGGTTAATGAGAGGGCCAAGGCTTGCATTAATTATTAAAATTGACATTAATTTAGTTGTTTACTCCCAAGAGTGAAATGATTAGCATATTTACTGCTGTTTGTTAATAATAATTGTAATAAAAACAATAATTCCTTACATTTATATATCGCTTTTCTGGGCACTCAAAGTGCTTTACATAGAAGAGGGCATCTCCTCAACCACCAGTTCAGTCATTCATCACTATTATTATTGCTCATAGTTACACTTAGTGATTTGAACACTCAATATTTAACTATCAACAGCACAATAAACCCATGAATGTCCATTAAAACAGTAAATAGGGTCATTCTGGATTTCATGCTGACATTACATTTGATATGTAAGTTGTAATTTATATTTTTTTTCTACTAATGTAGACATTTCTAGATGTCAGGAGTGAAGACATGAGAATGCATGAGCTCAATTCACAGCACGTGAGCAGAGACACATGCATTAAATAATATAGATTTAAACAAAGTGCTGCATGAAGACAGAAATGAAACGGGTGTTTACGGACCCCTAGTGGACACAGAGAGTTCAGCATGACACCCACAACTGCTGAAGCCATGTGATGAGAGTAAAATATCTTAAAAACAAGTTCAGAATAAAGCCCATCCACAGGTGATTTAGCTGAAGTGATAATAGACTGATTAATGTTGTTGCACTCTATCTGATGGACTGTTATGCTGGATTTGGAGTATAAGCTGGAACACATTCAGCTTTGCAGTCCCTCCAGTTCACCCCCAGAGCTCATTATTGACTCTGATTTACATTCATTGCTCCCAGATCAGGGGTGCTTTTCCCAAAAGCAACTATGGTCACAAGTTCTGTCGTTACCAATAAAGTTCAATGGAGCTTACCACCAAAGTTAGCTAACCATGCTTTTGGGACACTCCCCAGATCAGTTGTTCATTTTGACTCATGTATGCCACATTATGTAACAAGAATTAGTTTTTAGTGAATGTGTTTATGAGCTCCTTATGTGTTCAGTCTGAGATGTTACAGAGACACTGTATGCTAATATTGTACAGTATGCAAGCTATTCATCAAAACAATATCCCTTGTGATGAAAAGAGATTAATTTCCATTTACTCGATTTTTAATCTTATTTTTTATATGTTTATTTTCGTATTTGACGTTAACACTTTTATTTTCCCTTAAGTTCTATACTTCACATTATTTATACGGTCTATTTCTGTACTATACAGGTGTACTTTGCATGCACACTAAAAAAAAAAAAAATGCATAAAATGTATAAAAAAAAAGTTAAATGTTAAATAGTATTTCCTCGTAAAACACAATCCAATAAAATCACAGTTTCCCTCAGAGAAGCTGTCAATCATTACGTCACACCCTGTTTTCATAGCATCACAGAACTAACCAAACCCAGACTTATTAAAAAAAAAAGAAAACACTTGAACTTACATCAGCATGATAAAAACTACATAAAATGACAAAAACCATCTTTAGAAATTTTTTTTTTTTTAAGTCAAATGTAATTATTTACTTTGTCTCACGTCCCATTATATTAGAGGTCCCATTATAATAGAGGTTTATGACCTATACTGGGGCCAGCCACCTGGGGGCGATCAAACTGTGTTGGCTTCACTTTTCAAGACTTGTGCGGCACACTTGGTTCACCTTTACAGCTGGTTACCTGAGAAGTTACTTGTTGTTGTTCTCCATTGTTGTGAATGTATCTGTATTGTAATCTAAATGATTATTACTTCATGATATTATCATATGATAATGTGAACATTATTGACCCGTCCCCTTAACATCAGTTTTCCAAAAGCTCTATATTTGTCAAAGAAAGTAAAACATTCTCATTTGCAAGTATAGAAACTCAGTTAGTATTTTTGTAATATCAGTAATAGTGTAATATTAGTATTTTTGTCATTAATCTTATCTTTGTTTGTTTTGTTTATTTATTTCCTTGTAATTAAATCTTTCAGGAAAGAATATAAATAAGAGCATGTAATCTGCAGTGCCTTGCATCTATTTTTCCCTTTTCTATTTTTCCTAGGCATTTTTTTTCCCACTAAAACAGAGATACAATCAGTTTTCTTTTTCAG
>NW_015507616.1:21100-21599 GCF_001515645.1 Sinocyclocheilus grahami
GTCTGAAGACACATTTTGACTTTTAGCTGAGAGAACAAGCAGCAAGATGGATGTTCACAGATATTTGATTGTGTATTACTTCCTGGCATTCACCTTCTTCAAATTGGCAGGTAATTGTTATTTATCTGTCACAGTTTGATTAAAAAGTTTACAATCTCTAACCGCCTTTGAAATCTCTATTCCAGATTGCTCTGAGGTGTCCATTGTTGGAGGCAAAGATGTGACAAAACGTCAACCCTGGATGGTGTCCATTCAGAAGGACCAGATCCATGTGTGTGGAGGAATCCTGATTCAAGACCAGTGGCTTTTAACTGCAGCACATTGCCAACAGTAAGGCAACAAATTAACTTGTAAAATATATGTGAAGCATAATATTACCTTTCAAGAAAGAATATAAATCTACAAATTAGTATTTTTGTAATATCAGTAATAGTGTAATATTAGTATTTTTGTCATTAATCTTATCTTTGTTTGTTTTGTTTATTTATTTCCTTGTAAT
>NW_015507616.1:21609-25615 GCF_001515645.1 Sinocyclocheilus grahami
TTTTTTTCCCACTAAAACAGAGATACAATCAGTTTTCTTTTTCAGAAAACCCATTACATCGGTGACAGTTCTGGTAGGATCTCTGTCTCTGAGTAAAGGCACTCAGCGTGTCGGCATCCTCAGTTACGAGTACCCTAAAACATTCAATGTAAAGACTAAACAAGATGACATCATGCTCATTAAGGTAAGGATGAATTGAACGTAGTATGGTAAGTGTATGCATTTTTCACAGTATGTATTTGAGTGTTGTCTTTTTTTTTTAGCTAAGCAAAAAAGTGAAAGCAAAACCTAAAAAAATCCCCAAAAAGGAACAAGATGTTCCACCTGGAACAAAATGTATTGTGACAGGTTGGGGAACCACTGATTCTAAAGTCAGGAAACCTTCTGATAAACTGCAAATGTTAGAGGTGACAGTGGTGGGCAGGGACCTGTGCAACTGCTACTACAACAGAGATCCTGTGATCACCAAAGACATGCTGTGTGCCGGAAACAAGCACGAAAACAGAGGCATCTGTTGGGTATGTCATTATTGTGGTCTTTGATTTATGGCTGGTTGCAGGCTCTTTGAAATCATTCTTTTAGCTGTCTAAAGGAAGAAGAACCTTGTGTTCTTTTTCAGGGAGATTCCGGTGGACCACTGCACTGTAAGAAAAACATAGTTGGAGTGGTATCAGGATCAAGAGAATGCGGTGATCCCAAGGAACCAACGGTGTACACTTTTCTTTCTGAAAGACATATCCGCTGGATCAATAACACACTGAAAAAGCAATTCAACAGCACAACCTTTTAAGAAGCTAACATTTCCAGCATATAGACTTTTGGCTGTAGTTCATATTGCTGTAACAAAAAAATTAAGATTAAATATACATTCACAAAATACTGTAATTGAGCTAACTGAAAATCATGTAAATGCATCCAATATTGCATTAATACAAATTCAATGAAGAATAGTTTTCCTCTGTGCTTTATTATTGATGGACACAATCTTGTTATGGGTAAACAAAGACAGATAGATGACATTTTCAAAACAAATTGGTTAATTAGTCATATTTTCTTTGTCTTCCGTTACATTGAACACATTACACATTAACACCAAAGCGCATCAAGTAAACTCCCACTGGCTTTTTATAATATTCTTTGTATGCAAACACAAACAGACGGAGGTTGTGCTAATTGTGTTTAGAGTTGGGTTGTGGCAATGGACCACCAAGGCACAGACCCAGCACACTAACCTAAGAGACAAGCGTGGTGCTGGTGTTATTCTTTGTTCTGGTGCTGCATGTCCACAGATGTGTTGCTGCGTTGAGAAAATGACAAGGGCAGGCTGCTTTTCAGTCTATTAGTCCTACTGCCAGTGCATTTTATTGTACAGTGAAAGCCAAAATTGCATAATGAAGCATGAATGCGCTTGATGTTATTCAGTGATTCTAATACCTAGTGGTTTAAGAAACAGAAAAAACTCATTCTGTCAGCAGCTATTTGTCTTCCCCAATGTGAGTCGGTGGGCTACACAGGTTTATTTGATGCCATATGTGCTGTACTATATATCCAAGCCATGAGTTTGTGTAAGCGTGTTCTGACGGAGTATATGGTATATTTGTAGCCAATACAGGTTTAAAATCATTGGACGTGTCCACCTTGCAGCGCCCTTCCCCTAGTTAAGGCATTAGTATAATAGCATCTCATCATGTGATGGGTTAATGAGAGGGCCAAAGGTGGGGATTTTTTTTGTTTTATTTAGTGGTTTAAGAAACAGAAAAAACTCATTCTGTCAGCAGCTATTTTTCTTCCCCAATGTGAGTCGGTGGGCTACACAGGTTTATTTGATGCCATATGTGCTGTACTATATATCCAAGCCATGAGTTTGTGTAAGCGTGTTCTGACGGAGTATATGGTATATTTGTAGCCAATACAGGTTTAAAATCATTGGACGTGTCCACCTTGCAGCGCCCTTCCCGTAGTTAAGGCATTAGTATAATAGCATCTCATCATGTGATGGGTTAATGAGAGGGCCAAAGGTGGGGATTTTTTTTGTTTTATTTAGCTCTCCATGATTAAAAACATTGACATTATTAAGGTCCTTGCACACTGAGACCAAACTAATACTTTTCGTATTAGGAAATGATGATGAATACGAAAAAAAAAAATGCTACTAAACTGTTTTAAAGTAAGTTTAAATGTAGCCAAAATAAATTGATTGCAACCACTTACCTTAAAATTAGTAAATTCAATGAATCATTTAGTTTTTCCTTTCGTCATCCTTTCCTATCAAAATGCATGCTACGGATGCAAAAACGAAGAACATCAAACCTGATCCGAATTTTTTTTATGACGGACGAAAATTTTGGAGGCAGTGTAAACATGATTGACAACGTGAGGTCGTATTTATTTAACGTACGGAAATTTCAGACTCAGTGTGCAATGACCTTTACTCAAAATCCAACAAATAATTCTGGCTTTTTTCCATGCGTGCTCGAGCCTATGGTGAGGGCCAGTGTTGGGCAAGTTACTCTAAAAAAATAATTTACTAGTTACTAATTACATCTTCAACATTACAATTAGATTACTGTACAAATTACACTCCAAAAAGTATTTAATTACTTATTACTTTCTAAATCCTATATCAACCTCGACAAGTTAATGATACAAGGACAGACATGAAACGGTTCTTTTAATTCTTTCAAATAAAACTAAGGATTTAGAATAAGCTCTTGCAGAATAAGACATTAATGTGTGTTTTTTTAAGTAATAATAAACAGCATATATATATATATATATGTAATATTCACTCTAATACCAATAGTAAATAGTGAGAATTGGACACAAATGTAACCAATATTCTTATTAACTTACCAAAGAAGTGAGAAGGTACAGAAGCATGCATTTTAAGGTTAGACGTTACATTATGTTAAATCCACTATTGTATTGCAAATTAATGTTATAAAGTCTATACACCGTATTAAGTTTAATTACATAAGTAACTGTCATTAAATTACAGAAAAAATAAGAGTAATCCCTTACTTTACTTATATCAAAGGAAACGTAATTAAAATACAGTAACTAATTACACCCAACACTGGAGAGGGCCAAGGCTTGCGTTAATTAAACAAATTAAGATTAATTTAGTTGTTTACTGCCAAGAGTAAAACGATTTGCATATTTACTGCTGTTTGTTAAGTCAATCATCACTATTATAATTGTTCATAGTTAACGCTTAGTGATTTGAACACTCAATATTAAAGTATCAACAGCACAATAAACCCATGAATGTCCATTAAAACAAGAAAAAGGGTCATATGAGCTCAATTCACAGCACATGTGCAGAGACACATACATTAAGTGATAGATGTCAACAAAGTGATGCATGAACACAGAAATTAAACTGGTGTTTACTGACCCCTAGTGGACACAGTGAGTTCAGCACGACACCCATAACTGCTGAAGCCACATGATGAGGGTAGAATGTCTTACTGAAAAACACGTTCAGAATTAAGCACAACTACAGGTGATTAAAATGAATTATGTGACAATAGACATTAATTAATGTTGTTGCACTGTACCTGATGGACTATTATTGTAATGGAGGGAACACAGGAAGCGTGCGGCTCCATCTGCAAGGCTTTATTTGCAAGAGACGTGGTCAAAAACAGGCATAGGTCAGACAATGGCAAACAGGTATATTGATGGCAAGGCAAGAGGGATAATCCAGGTAAAAGGCAAAGGTCCAGGCAGGGGCGAACAGTATCCAATTGGGCGAGACTCGAGGGATAATCCAGGTACACAGACAGTGATCAGAACACGGGGAAACAGACAAGGCAAGATGAAAACAAGGAAAAACAAGACACTAGGCTCGGTAAGGCAGCTAACACTAGGGGAGTGGAAAATGCAGAACAATACATGAGACTAAAACAGAAAACACGGAATGGCTCAGTAAGGCAGCTAACACTAGGGAAGTGAAAAACACTAGACCAGGGGTGGCGAACGTCGGTCCTGGAGAGCCGCAGCC
>NW_015507616.1:25625-26499 GCF_001515645.1 Sinocyclocheilus grahami
AGTGTGATAGTCATCTGTGAGGGGCTGTCACTCATTTTGTTTGATAGTTTGTTTATTTAGTTATTGTTATGTCTGCGGTTCTTGCATCTTTCTTCCCTTAACATTGAAGTTTGTTGAAATAATACATATTTACATTTATTTTACTATATATTTTTAAACTCACTTTTCTGACTTCTGCTGAGTGTTTGATGTCTTGAATCTTCTTGATTGTGTTCTGGATCATCATCTGCACGTCTTTCTGTGTCTTCATCAGTTCAGTCTATAGAGAGAACAACACAGACACGTTTATCATAACAGATTAAACTCACAATATGTTTTCATAATGAGCTTTTATTTCACAACATGAAATAAAATCTGATTCCTCATGATATCAGTCCTTTAAAAGAATAATAACTTCTACCTTCTTCTCTTCACTCTCCTCTTCTATAGGAACAGTGTTGTGGTTCTTGTGGTCTTTCACAGAGCAGATCGAACACACACATGTCTGATCATCTCTACAGAACAGATCCAGAGGTCTCTCATGTTTCTGACATATATAGTCCTCCAGATTACTCACAGGATCCATCAGTTTGTGTTTCTTCAAACCTGCCACTCTCAAATGAGGCTCCAGGTGAGTTTCACAGTAAGAGCTCTGACACACCAGACACGACTTCAGGGCTTTCAGCTTTCTTTCCTCACAGATGTCACACACAACTTCAGGCTTTTTCTCAGGACTTTTCTTCTTATAGTGATCTACGAGCTCTCGGAGTGTGGTATTAATCTTGAGATCAGGTCTTTGCTTGAATGTTTCTTTACAGTATGGACAGCTGCAGGTCTGGCTGTTGTCCCAGCACTTATTCAGACAGGTCTTGCAGAAGTTGTGTCCACATGGAGT
>NW_015507616.1:26750-36535 GCF_001515645.1 Sinocyclocheilus grahami
CACTAGTAAGGGAGTCAGCACACTAGTGAGGGAGTCAGTCCGAGTGAGAGTTAATGGACTTAAATCACCTGATTACCTAAAAACACTAAAAACTAACAATAAATAATGATAATAAACAAATTAATAAAAGAACAGAAATTACACAAATATTATTTACTTTGATTACTAGGTATTTAATGATTAGTATATTACACACTTTTAAAAAACGCTATTGTTTGTCAAAGTTGTCTAGTTTTGAGCAGCAGGACTCGTCAGCGTGCGGAGATTCGAATCACTGAATCATGAATCATTTGATTCAACTGACTCGGAGTTCGAAAAGCTCCGTTTCCCTTTCATGGGAACTTCGAACTGCGTCCTCTAGGGGTCGCTATGGGGAACGCCTCGTCGTGACCCGTGTCTGAAGCATACATTGAAAAAACACCAACTCGTTGGCCGGCGACAGCCATGACGTCACTACCGGTGCGACTACAGTATAAATCGGTGCCGGGAGCTACACATCGTTCTCTTCTTCGTCTTCATTGACTGTTCTGTTTGAAGCGTGCATTTTCAAGGAAAAAGTAAGAGCTATCTATTTATTATGGCGAGCACTAGTAGAGCATTTAGAAGGTGTGTGCATCCGTGTCAGCGCTATTTGACACCAGATGACACACACGATTTATGTGTTGTTTGTTTGGGCGAGGAGCACGCACGCGGTGTCCTCGAGGGGGCAATCTGCGTGCATTGTGAGTTTTTTCCAATGAAAAAACTCCGTTCTCGTTTGTCTCTCTTTTCAAGTAAAGAGGGGCAGCCATCTGCTTCCCGCGGTTCAGGACCCTCCGCTGCTGAGGCACGGAGGAGAATGAGCTCGTGGGGATCTCAGGTGGACCTGGCCGATGAGTTTAGAGAGGGGCTTTCCTTCTCGCGCTCATCGGCGGGGGGCGAGAGACAGCCACTGGAGGATGATGTTCTCTCTTTAACATCATCTGATCCAGGGGCCAGTGCTCTGCTGGGGTCAGCCCAGGAAGAGCAGGAAATGGATGATGAGAGCGGAGAAGCTGAGGCTGAGCCTTCTCAATCCTCCTGCCCTGCGTATGATGAGCTCTTAGAGGTTATGGGTCGCGCCACGGCAAGACTTGACTTGCCATGGAAGCGGACTAAGGAAGTGGCGTCGCGAGGTCGTCTCGACGAACGTTATCTTTCTGGCCATAACCCTCCAGCTCAGGTGAGTCTTCCTTTCCTTCCTGATCTCCATACTGAGATCGAGAAGGAATGGAAGAAGCCGTTTTCCTCACGCATCCATCGGTTTCAGCATACCAGTTATGCGAATATCGAGGCGGTGCGCGAAAACGGCTATGAGAGAATGCCCCCTGTAGAAGAGACGCTAGCTAGCTATCTCTCTATGGGAGAGACATCATCTCTCAAAACTCCCTCCTTGCCATCCATGCCTCTTCAAGCTACATCTAAAATGAATGGCAAGGCATACGCAGCAGCAGGTTAGGCTGTTGCTTCACTGCACACGATGGCGGTGCTTCAAGCATACCAGGCTGATCTGCTGAAAGACCTGGATAAAGGCGAGGGCCTTTCTTCTGATGAGATGGCTGAGTTACGCCGCACCACGGATCTTGCTCTTCGTGCTACTAAGCAGGCTGCCTCTGCCATGGGCAGATCTATGGCAGCGATGGTAGTAACGGAGAGGCAGCTGTGGGTAAACCTGGCAGACATCGGGAAGAAAGAAAGGGGTTTTCTTCTCGATGCCCCGGTTTCGCCCTCTGAACTTTTTGGTACATCCGTTGAGGCGGTCGTCGAAAAGTTCAGGGAGGCGAAGGCGCGCTCAGCGGCCTTCAAAACCTTCATTCCGCGAAGGTCCAGGTCTGAGCCCGAACAACCCAGGGGTCCTGGTCCGTCTCGATTTGAGGATCAGAGACGAGCACAGAAGGCTAGTGTCGCGACTCGCGCTCCTCCTCCGCCTGCGGGTAGGGGTAGGAAGTATCGTGGGTCGAAGGGAGGTAGGCAGGACCTGAGGGATGTGATCCAGACAAGGCGTCAGCGCTTTTGTCCGGATCAGAGTAATACTTAGGTATCCACTCTTTTCCTCAGGGGGTGTAACATCTACCCCTTTCTTCCCCTTCCTAATTCCCCTGTAACCACCATATCGCCACCTGACCGAGGTCAGGTGGAAGCTTCCTGCATAACAGTCTCCTTCTGGACCTATGATGTTTTGGTTGGTTCTATGGTTATCATAGTAACCACCTTACTGAAGGTCCGGTCTAGAGGCTTTTCCGGACAGAGCTCCAACGCGGGAGCCGTGGTGGGTGAGTACGATCCATGTCTAAATATATGTATATAAATATATGTATGTGCTATGGAATTGGTGGTTGTGTGTACCCTTCTGCTAGTTTCTTTGCAGTGTTTCCCGTGCTGGGTTCAGAAACCGGGTGCTCGACTTGCAGTGTTTATTTCACTCGTCGAGATATGTCCAGAAGGTAAGTAAGGTTTCTGTTTCATACTTCCTGGATCATGCGGCTATAACACAGGCTTCTGCGGGAGTTTTGTGATTATCAGGCCCCCGGTGTCACTGCAGAAAATTTCCTGGACGTCCGGGCTGGGGTTTACGCTTTCATGCTACCCTGACTGGTCTACCGTTCCGGATCGCCCTGTGGGGTTTTTCCCGATCACCAGGATATCCCCTTGAGGCATCACCCCCCCTCACCATTGAGGGTTATTGTGAGTATGATGTTTCTTTCGAGCGTTAATCCTCTCTGAGGAGTTAGATTCCTCGCTCCATGGGCTGTCCTCGTGGTAGTATTGAGACAATGCTCCCCTTTTATCAAAGGGTTACCTGAATGAGAGTTTGGCTAGACTGCAGTGTGCTTACCCCTCTGATTTTTCAATCATGCTGCAGGTCGAGCTCCCTCTCGTTGAGAGCTGGGTTTGTGCTCCCTCAGCCAAGGTAAACTACTGCTAGCGTTCCTGCATTGGAACATGCTGTAGGCCGAGCCCCCTTCTCGACTGAGAGCTAGGTGTGTTGCCCCCACAGCTAAGTAAACTATTGCTAGCTGTTCCAGTTTGGAACATGCTGCAGGTCGAGCCCCGTCTCGGTTTGAGAGCTGAGTGTGTTGCTCCCTCAGCTGAATAACTGCTAGCTGTTCCACCATGGGAACATGCTGTAGGTTGAGCTCCCTCTCCATTGAGAGTTGGATGTTCTCCCCCAGCTACAGATTTACTGCTAGCCACTCCAGCATTATAGCCGTAGATATAGCGTCTGGGGATACGCTATTTTTATCTATAGGCTGCCTTTTCAGGGTGCCACGAGAACCCCTAGAACGGTATGCAAGTGTAGTGCACGTTATGCTTTGCCCACTTTTCTAAAATCCACATAAGTGGTAAGTGTGCACGTTATGCTTTGCCCACTTTTCTAAAATCCACATAAGTGGTAAGTGTGCACGTTATGCTTTGCCCACTTTTCTAAAATCCACATAGCTGGTAAGTGCGCACGTTATGCTTTGCCCACTTTTCTAAAAATCCTGTATGGTAAGAGCTACGCGCAAGACTTCGTGCTCTTTTTGAGTGGTTTAAAACCCCGGTTCTGCCTTGGGCACCACTCCCCCTATGTATCCTCTGGATACCTACTTAACAGGGTATTGCTACTAAGGATCTGTTGAGACAGTTCCTTCACCACAAGACAAACGTGCGGTAGCCCCTGTGTGACAGACCAAGACTAGTATGATTCTAGGCTCTTGGTCGTATTCCCTTAAAGGAATCTGTTTCTGATTCCAAGCCTTGAGCTCTACCCCGGGCCCAGGAGTCTGGCCCTAACAGGTAAGTAGTTTGGGGTATGTAGCCTAGGCCTTTGGTCGTAGGGAATAACGTCACTGACAGCCGTCTCACGTCCCAGGGGAGACTCCCATAGCAATATGGTAGAGTTGGTTCTTAGTGCTCGCCATGGTTCTGGCTTGCACTCCCCTCAGCATGGTGGCGTGGGTATACCGTTCCCCCTAGCGACCCCTAGAGGACGCAGTTCGAAGTTCCCATGAAAGGGAACGTCTCGGGTTACTTATGTAACCATGGTTCCCTGAGTAGGGAACGAGACACTGCGTCCTCTAGGTTTCTTGCCATGCTGCGGACGCAAGCTTCAGACGAAGAAGAGAATGATGTGTAGCTCCCGGCACCGATTTATACTGTAGTCGCACCGGTAGTGACGTCATGGCTGTCGCCGGCCAACGAGTTGGTGTTTTTTCAATGTATGCTTCAGACACGGGTCACGACGAGGCGTTCCCCATAGCGACCCCTAGAGGACGCAGTTCGAAGTTCCCATGAAAGGGAACTCAAATATGTAGAGATCATGTACAGTCAGCTGGTTATTACTGTAAAATGAACCCTAATGTGAAGCTCATTTCATGACCACTTACCTAATAAATACATTAACAAGCAATATTGAGTTAAGCTGAAATTATTTCATTATCTGCTGAACATATTAAATATTATCTGAGAAGAGTAAAAGTCATTCATACACAATGTTTTTTTGGGTTATTGACTTACATGGAGGTTCATGTTCATTACTCTGTCTCCAGGTGTTTCTTGCTTTTGTTGATGTTGGTGAAGATTCTGTCATTGTTCTTTATCTCTTCAAACCTTTTCAAGAAAAAATATTGTATTTTACAGTCAAAGTTATTTTCTCTTTTTGAGACTTAAAACCAAATTAGATCATGACAGACAAATCAATATTTATATAAAATGGGTTAAATCTTGTTTATAATTGATAACGAGAGAAACACAATCATTCATTTGAAACACAGCGACTCATGAACTCACTGAACAATCGGAACTATGACCTGCTGTTTAGATTAAAGAAAGTACAATTAACATATACCCCCCCCCCAAAAAAACCCCCAATTATATATACATTTACATATATAGTGCATGCATAATTATTATGCAAGTGGATATTCTGATCATCATTTTTTATCCAAGCACGTTTCCAGTTCCAAACCACATTCATCTTAAAAATGACTGAGAAATATCTTCTTTTTTTTTTTTCAGGTGATGTGTTATTGTTAATGAGGGAAGGTGTGGCTTAAAGTGGCAAACACTTTAAATTCAGATGTGCATAATTATTACAGGCAGATTTTTGCTATGGTTAAAAATGGGCTAAAAAGAGAGACTTAACTGATGCTAAAATGTCAAAAGTGTAAAATGCCTTTTAGAAACATGCAGTACTCTGGAAAGTTCCAAACTAATAAAGCGTGACAGACAATCAACCGGTTTGTCAACAATAGTCAGCATATTTGGAAAAAAACGTGTTGAGAAGAAAAGGTGCAAATTGACAGCAAAAGATCTGCGTAGAGTTAAGTGTAAAACCACCAGGAACCCTTTAGACTTCAGTGCCACTTTTTCCAGAACGGCAACCTCCCCGAGTCTCCAGAAGAACCAGATGTTTCTCAGAGAATTTGTTAAGGTAAAGAAAACTGAAACACAACCCCCACTTAACAAACATCACAAGCTGAAGCGTCTAGATTGGGCCAAGAAGTACATGAAGACTGCTGTTTCAAAGGTTTTGTGGACAGGTGAAATGAGAGTAACTCTTGATGGAGCAGACGGCTGGCCCGTGGTTGTCTCACTGATGGACACAGAGCACCAGCTCGAGTCAGACGTCAGCAACGTGATGCTGCTGTAATGCTGTGAGCTGCTACTGGCTAAACTACTGGCAATATCTGGAAGACACTTTCTTCAAACAGTGGCACAAGAAGAAGTCAGCAGCTTTCAGAAAGACCATGATCTTTATGCAGGACAAAGCTCCACCACATGCAGCCAAGTATTCCTCTGATTGTCTTCCAGAAAAGGCTTCAAAGATGACAGAATAATGTCCTGCTCCCTTCCTCGCCTGATTTGAACCCGGTTCAGAACTTGTGGGCCGTTCTGAAGCGTGAGATTTACAGTGAAGGAAAACAGTACTCATCTTTGAACAGCATCTCTGAGGCTCTGGTGGCTGCATCAGCTACAATTGATCGAGAACAGATCAAGACATTGACTAATTGTATGGCTAGGCGGCTCATGAAAGCCATTGAAAAGAAGGGAGGCTACACTGAACACTGAACACTTTGAGAGGACAGTAAGATATTACTTTATTTTTGTATTTAGTTTTCTATTTTTTTTCTTGTTTACTAATTGTTTCACACTGAGATAAATGAAGAAATGTCCTTTAATAATCGAACTGCTTAATAATTGTGCACAAAAATATTTGAGAAAGTTGTGATTCCCCTGAGAGAGACAAATCTAACTTTTTGTTTTAAACATGTAATTCTTAAAAACAAAATAAAGTTTAGGACTTACTCGTAGCATTGTACTTATTCAACTGTAAAATGAATCATTAAAAACATATATTGCATAATACACGTTTGTGTTGAGTTTTTCAGCAGGTCATTTACTTCCTGTTTCTTACCTGTTTGTCTTTAAGTCGCGTGACAAAATGACAGAAACACCAAACTTTGTTCAATCAAATGACATTCTTTTAACTAAATTCTGATATAATTTCAGTGAAAATTGATAATGATGGAAACACAATCATTCGTTTTGAAACAAAGTGAGTGACTCGTAAACGTACTGAGCAATCTGAACTATGACCTGCTGTTTAAAGAAAGTACAAAGTACAAGTTCTATATTTTCCAACAAACATATATATCTCCTTATCAAAAATTTGATTAATCTTTCCACAAAATATATTATATGATCATAAGTTATTCTCATCTTGTGTAATGTAAAAGTGATTTTCAGCTGCAGTGAAGCAGGATTGTGTTCAGTTTGTCTGCAGGTCATTTACTTCCTGTTTCTTTAGTTTTTATGTGGCGTGACAAAATGACAGAAACACCAAATTTTGTTCAATCAAATGACATACTGTTAACTCAATTCTGATATAATTTCAGTGCAGTAAACAACTAAAGCAGCTGAGTATTTGAGACGCTTAAACCTGCTTCTGTTCAACTCAGTCCAGTCTGACATAAACCCTACTAAACCAGACCACTGCCATTAGAAACCTGTTCAGGACAACCTCTCTTATATTTCTAGCACTTACCTGTGAGTATCAGATGTGTTCACAAGGGTCTTTGAACGACTCAATATTCTGTTGTTTAAAGAGTTTGATGGTTTCAGGTGTTCATATTGTTGTTGATCAAGTTAGTTTCACTTTCTCTGAGTCTCTGACTGAACTACAGTGATGTCAGAGCTCCTCCTGTATTCACACATTTATAAACCCGAAGAAGAGATTTCAGCAGACTTACAAAATCTCGAATGTTTGGCAACATTTGTGAAGAGTTTCCAGTTCAAATGCTGCTCAACTTACAGATGCTTAAGGATATTGTTTTCTATTCTTACCTGGTTTTAATATGGTGCAAATGAAAGTGACAGCAGATGCTCTGGAGAGGCAACAGCAAGACAACCCCCAGAAAGGGAATGGTTTTGCAGGTGGTGTCCACAGATAATTGCTCTGTCCTTGTCTATCCTGACTGATTTATCTAGTCTTGTGTTTTGTTAAGGTCCTTCTCACTCCTTGTTTCATGAGGCAGTATCTGCAACACAATCAGGTTGCACAGATAGTCCAGCTCTGGATGGTACATCCGTATGTGTTGTAGTAAGGAGGTTTGGTGTGTTTCCCAGCACAGTCTCAAGAACATAGAGGATATACCTGGAGATGGACCGTTACACGAGGAGAGCTGGACAGGGCTGTAGAAGGGCTGAAACCCAGCAGCAGGACTGGTATCTGCTCCATGTGTGAGGAGGAACAGGAGGAGCACTGCTAGAGCCCTACACAATGACCTCCAGCAGGCGACTGTGTGCATGTTACTGACCAAACTGTCAGAAACGGACTCCATGAGGGTGGCATGAGGGCCTGATGTCCTGTAGTGGACCTGTGCTCACAGTCCAGCACTGTGCATCTCGATTTGCCAGAGAACACCAGAATCAGCAGGTCCACTATTGGCACCTCGTTCTCTTGACGGATGAGAGCAGGTTCACACTGAGCACATGTGACAGACGTGAAAGAGTCTGGAGATGCCGTGGAGAATGTTATGGTGCCTGCAACATCATGCAGCATGATCAGTTCGGCGGTGAGTCAATAATAATCTGTGCAGAAATACGCACAGACCTCCATGTGCTTGCCAACAGTACCTTTACTACTGTTAGATACCGGGATGAAATCCTCAGAGCCGCTGTCAGATCTTACGCTGCTGCAGTGGACTCTGGGTTCCTCCTGGAGCAGGACAATACCTGACCTCATGTGTCCAGAGTGAACAGACAGTTTCTGGATGATGAAGGCATTGATGGCATTGACTGGCCCTCATGTTCCCCAGACCTGAATCCAACTGAGAACCTCTGAGACATTATGATCGGATGAGTCTGATTTAAACATTTTCCATTTCCACATTACACAATGTATATAAGTAATGATATTCAACTTAAATATTTGGTTAATTCCCTCTGAAAATATTACTTTGATTAATTTGAAGTGCAATAAATCACACAACAACTTTGAGTTGTATTTCTCATCATTCTTCACAGCTGTCCTGATATTCTCTGGCTCCTCAGTGGATTTGGTGCTTCACACTGAAACTGCAGCTGTGGACGGTTTGATAAAGGCAGAGTGAGACAGAAGCATTAATGCACACATTATAAATAATCAAATCATTTCGAGTGCTCTCTATATTTCAGTTTTGTGTTACATATTTACAGTAGATGAGAATCAGTCATGTCCACAAGTGCCCAGTAGAGGGCAGCATTCTCTCTCAAAGACTGCTGTTATCAGTGTTATATGTATCAGATGTGATACGCTCACACCTGGGGCCTGTAGCATGAAGCTGGTTTAGCTGGTTAGACAGGTACGTTTTCAGTTTAGTTTGTGCCAACTCTGGATTTTAGGTTTCATGAAAGTGGTTTGGCTTTAAGCGGTGTTCATCACCACAGTAACTCATGCTCCACAGCTGACCTGCTCCAGGGCAGGTTATGTTCTGGTTTAGAGATCTCAAACTGAAATTTGAACCAATCAGCTTCGAGCAAAGTGACACATCTCTGACACAAGCCACTCCCCCAGTTTCTCTTGCTCCAAATTGAAGGGGACTAAAACATTTTTTTTTTGGCAGAAACTAAACTGAAGCTTACCTGGCTAGCCAGCTAAACCGGCTTCATGCTTCAGGCCCCAGGTGTTTTGTGTCTTATGATCGTGTTACTTGCCTGCTTATGTTTGAATCTACCTGTTGATATTATTAAATATTATTTTAGAACTTTAACTTCTTCATCATTTCTGCAACCATTTTGTGGCAGTACCATGGTAATACCATGTTTTTGGACACTACTGTTGTCACGATCCCTGCCTGTGTTTCCTGAGTTTGTGGTCATGGACTCTTATTGTGTAGTTCTGTGTCTTCATTGCTGCTTTGTTCACCTCATGTTTCCCTGCTGCTCTGTTCCCTTTGGATTGTTGTCATGGACACTCATTGGACCACACCCATCTCCTTGTCAGTTTCCATGGTAACTCATTAGTTGATTGGTTCAGCTCAGCATATTTAGTCCTAGTGTGTCACTTGTTCAATGCCAGTTGTTTGATGTAATGATCCTGTTCCTCAAGCTCTTCTTGTTTGTTTGCTGTTTTGTATCATTGATTAAATTCCACGTCTCTTTTATCCACATCTCTGTCTGCAACATTACAACCATGAACAAAATTATCATGCCATTTTTTTAAGATACCTTAAAGTACAACGTACATATTGTGGTGGATGGTAGTGATGGGAAACTGAGGCTTTCTGAACTGTTTGAGGCTT
>NW_015507616.1:38869-39109 GCF_001515645.1 Sinocyclocheilus grahami
GCACTGTATCGGAGCTTGATTCGTTTTGAGAAAAGCACATGATCTGTGATGTCTGAAGCTTCATTCGCGACTGCTTCAGTATCTGGTTCAAACGAAGCTAACCTCAACGCCGTCTCCTTTACATTATGTTACATTATGTGTTAGCATTGTTTTTTTTGTGCATACATACATATAAACATTACATTAAAAACATTAAAATACATTAAAAATGCAACCAAGCTGGATCGTAAGTAAAACAGC
>NW_015507616.1:40405-41392 GCF_001515645.1 Sinocyclocheilus grahami
CTCGCTGTTTTACCGCTTCTAGTGTTCATTTCTGTTGGAAACTGCACTGATATGTACTTATTGGTACGTATTTCGCGTCTTGCGAAAAAGTTCCCACAGTTACGTTTTCGTCATTAGATCAGGTAGATTATTTTTCTCTCTCTCTGAACTGAAAGGATAAGAAAAAAATGAAAATGAGAAACTCAAATATGAAGCAATAAACCATTTGAAAGCTTTGCCAATCCAAATAGAGAGATAAACTTCATATCGCAGACATTTAGTGGAGTAACTTGGTGGATTGATAGTCAGGGTTGATAAGCGTCCGTACACTGGGCTGGGCGTCCAAATTGCTCCGTTTCATCTCTTCGTAAACTGAGTCTGAGGGTGGATTTGATGGTCTGTATTTCTTGTTCACCCAACACCCCTTCACCACAGAATGACAAAAAGAAGTGACTCATTAAAAAAAAAATCAAATATTCTTCAGCTTCCAAAATTAATATGAGTAAACAATGTTCCAGGGGTGCTGTAAAGGGGGTTAAATGGGGAGTGATTCTAGGGACACCAGGAACAAGGTTTAGAGCCAGTGAGAAGATCAAAATAACATTTTATTTGGAAGAGAGACACAGAGGAACGGGGCACTCATCAAGCTTGTTCACAAGAATCTTGCTTGTGGTGCATGACTGCTAGCGGCGCATACTGCGAAATCTGTCAATGACCAGTCAGACATACTGCAACAGCTATTTTTGTGGTTAGATAAAAAATTGGTTGTTATTCGATGGGTTGCTGAATTTTTTGAGCTCTATGACTTCTGTTTCTCAAACGAAAACCTATATACATTTTTTTGGCTATAGAATGTGAGGTGTGCATTATGTTGATTATGTCAACCGTTAAGTGGTTCCGCTATTAAAAGACATCTGTAGTGCTTTTTGCATCTCGGTCAGTGTGAGGGTATAGATTTTCTGAGTGTGTAATGCTGATATACTCTCAACAAGACGCAACAAATGCATT
>NW_015507616.1:42361-43889 GCF_001515645.1 Sinocyclocheilus grahami
ATAGGTCTAAAAGTTCCATCTTTGTAATAGTAGAAGACTTTCTGCCCATTTTTACTTGCTCCTACTTGTTTGTACAGGTACACCCCATCTTGAGGGGTTTTATCAGCAGCGCACTGGATGATGATCTTATTCCCAACAGCTCCAATTAAAGATGCAACTGTGTTTGAGAACAACAACTAATGAGATCTTCATCACTTAAATGCACTGATGAATTTTCAGGATATTGTGCATCTGAATTAATTTTTGTTGCAAAATGTACAGACATGTGAAAACATACAAATAAAGTATTTTTTATAGCCTTTCATTTACATGAGTGTGCTTAATGGTCTTTTCTTAACTAATGCAACATTTCTATATAACATTTTCTATTGCAGGATCTAGCCTCCATGAATGTAACATTTTTAAAAGTTGAAATGGAAAGCAAAATATGCATATACATATTCATACCTTGCAGCATTGAGTCTGCCCACGAAGTGCTTCTTAAAAAGATACCAATCAATAGAAAACTGTATCTCACAACACTTGCCATCTTCACAACTTTATGTGACTATGACTAGTTTCTGTTGAACAACATCTTGTGGAAGCGGTGGTCACATGCATAACTGTTCAGAAACTTTTTTTCTTTTTTTTTTGGTCAAGGAAGTTGAGAACTCAGGGGTTTTGCATTGTAATTGCAGCATGTTAGCTTGAGCTTGTAATACAGATATATAATATTCTCAAATGACAAAAGAGTTAACAGTTAATGATGATAACATTGATTTTCGGGACATTTAAATGCTTTTTACAGTCTAATCCTGAATGTTTAAACTATTTCTTTAATTAGGATGTTATGTGTATAGCATATAAAGTTAAGTGGATTGTTGACACAGTTTAAGTATTTTAATCTGTCTATTTTTTTTAAAGTATTTATTGTGTGTGCAGTCAAAATATTGGCCTAAAACAAAGATCAGTATTTGCTTTATGTCAAAATGAACAAGAAGTCATCTTAATAAATATGAAAATACAGGTGTAAAGTCAATTGGCTGGTTTGCATGAGGCAGTTAGACCCTACTGATGGATATTATAACTAGACCATTCTAGATCATCTCCTTATAAAATCAACTAGTAGGGGTTAACTGCATTCCTAAAGTCCAACATAAATAGTTTATTATTTAAACATATACTCAGTTATTTTTGTCTTGGTTTCATTTTCAAAGTCTAGTAGTTTGCTTTTAGCCTATTTAGTTTCCTTTGTTCTAGTTCCCACAAGTATTTAGTTGTCATGTTGATTTGATAGAGTTAGGCAACAATCAGACAGAAGGCTTTTATAAGGTCTGAAAACGGTCTGATTGACTTTTTTTTAATTTAGAAAAGAGTAATGTACTGCGGTTTTTTATGTTGCTAGGCAACCACCAAATGAGCTGTCCTGTCAGTCTAATCAAGGCTTATTGCGTGCGTGCTCTAAAATCTCTGATTTGCTTTTAAACTTTAAAAAAGACATGTAACCCAGTGTTACGGGGCTGACGAGACGTGAGACTTGCGGATCCAT
>NW_015507616.1:48442-50145 GCF_001515645.1 Sinocyclocheilus grahami
TATATATATATATATATATATAATGAAAGAAAGAAAATTTGAGAGAAAATATAACAAATTATATACAAATTACTTCAGTAAAATTCATCCAATTATAGTTGGAATCATGTTTAAATCAGTGCTGCGTTCAGCCCCGACAAAACGGTGCAAAACGTTTTTTAAACGGAAACAGTGGTGCATTGAACACTGTTCTGATGACGCAAGAGTTGCAGCTATGGCAGCTGAGAAGGCCATTCTTTGTGTTCTTTTTGAAGAATTTTCGGAGCCTGATGAAATTGGTATAAATATATGTTTAATACTGCAAAATACGCTCGATGTTACAGTCACTGCCCTTGCTGTCCAGAATAAAAGAGAACATCCCATTCGAGTGAAGGGATTTGTAAAAAAAACTGTGGTTCCTAATTATTGTGATCCAACATTTGCCTCGCATTTCAGGATGAAAAGACAAACATTTCAGGTGAAGGATAATCCACTTCTTACCTCCGAGACTGTTTAGGATCTATATGACCTTATTATTTTCATTCTTATCATTATTGCTGATCACTGTTGATGTGCTATGTTATTGTAATATTTTCTATTATAATCAGAGGGGTATAGAAAAGTGTATGAAAGTGTCACTCCACAATACTATAGCAAAATAAATATGTGTAGAATTTGTATGTTACATTAATCAGTGTCTAGCACACCTTCCTAAGGATGGACCAGAACACATTGCAATAAATGATATTTAGACAGACTTAAAGAAGTTCCAGCTCTATACTTGTGCTCTTATTATTTCAGTTATTTTGCCTTTAATGTAAATAAACATGTGCAAACAATATACTTGCTCTTGTGAATTTATTTTGATGTTAATTACATTGTGCAGCTGTCTCTTTAATACCGCGTGGTTTATATATATATGTTGCTGCTGATTGGGCTGACATTTTTGACACACCCACCAAACAAGAGAAAACGCATCTCAAACCCCGTTGCACACCGTTTCCAGGAAACATGTCGCTCAAACCGGAAACCGTAGCAAAACGTTGCGCACCGGTTTGAGCTTGAACTTGCCCCAGACTCCAGTGAGAATGCGCACAACATTATTGTATTATTACAATATAGTTATCAAATGTATTCTCTCTCTCTCTATATATATTTGTATGATATGTTAATTATAAAGTGCTATTATAAGTACTATACAAGGTAATATTATATTATTCCAGTATGTTAATATATTTATTATATTGTCATATATAATAGTTATCGATATATGTTAATTATAAAACACTATTATAACAAGGTAATGTTATTTTATTTTAATATACTTATATTATATTGTCATGGATCTGCATTTTCTATAGTAAAAATACGTGATATTATATATATATGTATAATGTGATATTTCTTATTATATAATTAGCATCAAAAAGTATAGTTCTTATTCTCAGTGATTAAAAGATTAAACGAAAAATATATGACAAATGATTGCACAACCATCAATTAGGTGGCGATATGCACTAAGTATGTAAATGACCATTGAGCAAAAGAAGAAAGAAGCTGGCGTGCTTTTTCTTAGCATCCGTTTCCATGGTGACTCATCGATTCGTTGCTCTGTTGAGAATGTCTTGAGTCTTAACCAGGAACATACTCTGAGTTGACTGAACTTACTCCGTGAACATACTCTGAGTTGACTGAACTTACTCCGTGAACACACTCTGAGTTGA
>NW_015507616.1:55588-57128 GCF_001515645.1 Sinocyclocheilus grahami
CATGTACAGTCAGCTGGTTATTACTGTAAAATGAACCCTAATGTGGAGCTCATTACATAACCACTTACCTAAATAAATAAATGTACAATAATTATTCTTGTTAAGCTGAAATGATTTGATCTGCTTTACATTCCTGAACTGTACATATTCAATATTATAAAAGAAAAGTAAAGCAAAAGTCAAAGTGTTCTTCTGGGTTATTGACTTACATGGAGGGAATCTGTCGATACTCCGTCTCCTGGTGTTTCTTGCTGTTAGTGAAGATTCTGCCATTGTTCTTTCCCTCTTAAAGCCTTTTCAAGAAAAATTATAGTTTTCCTTTTTTTTTTTTTTTTTAGACTTGACCAAATTGGACCATGACAGTTTTTCATATTCGTCATCCTTTCCTATCAAAATGCATGCTACGGATGCAAAAACGAAGAACATCAAACCTGATCCGATTTTTTTTATGATGGATGAAAATTTTGGAGGCAGCGTAAACATGATTGACAACGTGAGGTCATATTTATTTTTTAACGTACGGAAATTTCAGACTCAGTGTGCAATGACCTTTACTCAAAATCCAACAAATAATTCTGGCTTTTTTCCATGCGTGCTCGAGCCTATGGTGAGGGCCAGTGTTGGGCAAGTTACTCTAAAAAAATAATTTACTAGTTACTAATTACATCTTCAACAGTACAATTAGATTACTGTACAAATTACTCCAAAAAGTATTTAATTACTTATTACTTTCTAAATCCTATATCAACCTCGACAAGTTGATGATACAAGGACAGACATGAAACGGTTCTTTTAATTCTTTCAAATAAAACTAAGGATTTAGAATAAGCTCTTGCAGAATAAGACATTAATGTGTGTTTTTTTAAGTAATAATAAACAGCATATATATATATATATATGTAATATTCACTCTAATACCAATAGTAAATAGTGAGAATTGGACACAAATGTAACCAATATTCTTATTAACTTACCAAAGAAGTGAGAAGGTACATAAGCATGCATTTTAAGGTTAGACGTTACATTGTTAAATCCACTATTGTATTGCAAATTAATGTTATAAAGTCTATACACCGTATTAAGTTTAATTACATAAGTAACTGTCATTAAATTACAGAAAAAATAAGAGTAATCCCTTACTTTACTTATATCAAGGGAAACGTAATTAAAATACAGTAACTAATTACACCCAACACTGGAGAGGGCCAAGGCTTGCATTAATTAAACAAATTAAGATTAATTTAGTTGTTTACTGCCAAGAGTAAAACGATTTGCATATTTACTGCTGTTTGTTAAGTCAATCACTATTATAATTGTTCATAGTTAACGCTTAGTGATTTGAACACTCAATATTAAAGTATCAACAGCACAATAAACCCATGAATGTCCATTAATACAAGAAAAAGGGTCATATGAGCTCAATTCACAGCACATGTGCAGAGACACATACATTAAGTGATAGATGTCAACAAAGTGATGCATGAACACAGAAATGAAACTGGTGTTTACTGACCCCTAGTGGACACAGTGAGTTCAGCAC